>NC_069502.1:123313292-123613292 GCF_027579735.1 Bombina bombina | reverse complement strand
GGTAACTAACCTTTCCATTTTTGCTTTTAAATCTTAGCTGAGAGCTTGTAAGTGAGTGCTGGGTTTTCTCTGTGTGTTGTATTAATTTGTTTTGTAATTTTCCCTATGGTACTTGCACCCAGACCTGTCTGGGGTTAACTGCTTGTGGCTCTGGGGACAGCACAGCTTCCTGTGAGTGCCAGTGGCACCCAGGGCTGAGCATGTTGCAGGGTCATGGGATGTGTACCCGGTCCGGTATGAGAGTGCAGTTCCCTTCCGTGTTTTGTATATATATATATATATATATAGTCCAGAGGAATGAGAGCACTCACTGGATTTTAATAAAAAATAACTTTTATTGGAAAAGTTTAAAACAGATTTCCATGACATTTCGGTGCCCACTAGTAACTTTATCAAATGGAATCACCCAGCTTGAGAACAGATGGACAGTCCTGACTGGGTGTTAGAGATCTCAGTGTGTGCTATCATCATCAATGTTTTCTAGACCCCAATATTAAGATAGGATTACAGACACTATGTTATTACAGATTAAGTCCTAATGGATCTACACCCTGGACACAGTTGATCCCAGGGGTCTCAACAGCAAGATGGACTTTGGGCCATTTATTGGTTAATCTCTTGAACTTTCCAACGTGGGGATCAATATTGACTCTACGTAGTGGCTGTAATCCTATCTTAATATTGGGGTCTACTTTTGGAGCAGGTTCCTCTAATAAACATTGATGATGATGATAGCACACACTGAGATCTCTAACAGCCAGATAATGGACATATGTAGTTAACTGCACTTCATAACATTGTTGTGCTTACTTTCTCATCTCACCGTGTGCAGTATTATTGCATTGCTTGGTGTCTTTGTACACAAGTGTTTGCAAGCTTTTAAACTTTTTTTCTACAAGCAACACTTACATGCGCAATGCTCAATATGGTAATTAGCCATGTGTATACAAGACACACCCAGGATAGGTGTGAGCGTGACCGCTACCAATGATGAATGAGCAGAAAACTGGAAGGGGCGTGGCCTCACAAACACATGCAAGTCGAGTCACGGCGTTATCCTCAATTAAGACACACTAGAGGGTATATAAGGCTGCTTGTCAGGTAGATTTTACTCTGTCTCCCGGATGTAAGGACTGTCCATCTGTTCTCAAGCTGGGTGATTCCATTTGATAAAGGTGCTAGTGGGCACCGAAACATCATGGGACTCTGTTTTAAACTTTTCCAATAAAAGTTATTTTTTATTGAAATCCAGCGAGTGCCGTCATTCCTCTGGACTATTTATCTTTTTTGATTCAGCACCCTGGTATGTATTTACCCCGACTGGGGGTTGAGAGTGCTTATCCTTTACTTGGACTTTATATATATATTTAGATTGTAAGTTCCCACAGGAACAGAGCTCCCAATTCCCCCTGTATTTGTTTGTTAATTTTCTCTGGTGTCTCATATTGTTCTGTCCTTTTCTCTTTGTTATCCATGGACAAACGCTGTGGAATCTGTTGGCGCTTTATAAATAAAGAATAATAATAATATATATATATTTACTGTAACCTTGCATCACAGCACTGCAAGACAAGCAATCTTCTCATTTTAACACTACATTGACAACACTGAGCGCACCTACGTTTGTTAACGTTAAGTTCACAGCCTGTATAAAACTATGTGAAAAGAGAAATACCAGAGCTGCCATAATAAGCAATCTCTTACTTCTGTGACGTCACTGCCACAGGGGAGCACGGCTTGAAGACAGGAGCAGTGTGGTGCTGGTGCATTAAGCCTAGAGCTGTGCACAGGAGTAAGAACATGCAATAAAAAACAGATGATGCTAAACTGGATTAGAAGCAGAGCCTCAAAAAGTGAGGCATGTAAACTTCTGTAGAGATGGAACAATGGTTAAAATAAAAAAAGCAAAGATCGCCCTCTAGTGGATTAAATAAGGACTGTAGTTACAGAGAGCCTGACATGAAACCCAAATGATTTATTTTATGATTCAGAGAGCATGTAAACAATTTTCCAAATTACTTCTATTATCTAATTTGTTTTGCTTTCTTGGTATTCTTTATTAAAAAGTATATCTAGGTAGGCTCAAGGAGCTGCTGATTGGTGACAGCACATATACACTTCATATTACTGGCTCAGCCATGTGCATTGCTGTTTCTTCATCAATGGATACCAAGAGAATGAAGCAATTTAGGAAACAGAAGTAAAATTGAAAGTTGTTTGAAAATGATATTATATATATCTGAATCATGAAAGAAAAAATGTGTTTCACGTACCTTTAACTAGTGTCAGACCCTGCATTTGCTCTTGAGATTAAGGGACAGAGTAAGGGACAGAGTGAGTGACAGACATTGTACAATCTTTTTATCTGACCCTAATATACAAGAATGGAGAATTCTGTATATACATTGTACTGATTTTAGAGGCGGTGTAAGGTGAATCTTGTAGAGAAGGTGAGAACTCACGTACTGAATGTGCCAGTAACCATAAAAGGAACGGAAAGTGGTTAGAAATGTTCTCCCTGTCTACAAGTGGGTGGCGTAACATTAAACTAATGGTTTAGAAACCTCTCCCGCTTCACATGCTGTGACAATAAGTGTGAGAAAAATGCTTTCTCACAATAGTTTAATTGTTTCTGTAGCTTATAAGAAATGAAAACATTAGGAAGCAATTAACAAACAATGCAGGTTACAAGCTTTTCTAGGTGGACTAGTGGCGTCTGTACTTACACTGCTGACTGGGGTCACATTCGGTTGTCATCTTGACATAGTTGGATGGAAAGAGGCCAGTCATCCCATTGAGTTCTCCTTGCCACCAATCTACATCGTCCTTGTTTAAGACGTTGATAAATTGGCCTTTGCTAAAGCGGAGTTCGTCCTCATTATTTGCAATGTAATCGTACATTGCTATTACCTGACACACTAAAAGAAAAAAAAAAAATCATATTACCAAAAAGGAGTATCCTATGTCTCAAGATACAATTCTGTGAATAAAGGCAAAATACACATTAGTAGGTATATCATCAGCTATGAGGCTGATCGGATTATCACTTCACTATTAATCAGTTGCTCAGTATTATTAATTAGTGTAGTCATAGTGAAAGTCAGGTGGGTAACCGGGATACAGGTCTTTATATTGACTTGAAAGCTTATTATGGTGGTCACTTGGATAATGCCCAGTGTTTGAGACCCCTATGTCCTTGCGGTGTTTCTCTACAGGCGCTTCTACAATCATATATTATAATCTACAGTAATATATTCTTTTATAATAATATTATGCTATACTTATTATAAACTGAGGAGATAGAAGTTAGACACCAATAAAAAAAACTAGTAAGCAGTGTTCTCCCTAAGACCTTTTTTTCCCCACTCAAAATCATGACAGTTTAATTTTTAAATTATCTACAAGAATGTCCGTAGTCTTTGAGAAATTTGGAACATTTTAACTGGAATAGAAAATACCCTATAGCGGTTACATTTTTAAGGTTTCTGAAAGTGTAAAGTGATTCTCGAATCCCACCATTTACATTAAAACAATATAAACCAGGGGGCGGAGACAGCTTCTGAAGTGGCAGGACACGTCTCTGTGAAGCTCCTCTCTTCAGTTCATTCTTTTGGGCTATCTTTCCAAATATATATCCCTGACATGATATAATTTATATATTCTGAAGCAAACTAACTCTGCACATACTGAACAAAATACACAGGAGTGGATTTATCGACTGCTTCCTGACCTATGCTCTTCAGAAGCGTCGCCTACACCTGCCAGCATTTGGATCATGGAGGTTAATCCGTAATACACAACTTGAGCTGTCGCACATATCCTTCCCTGGATTACTAGGCTACCAAATATTGAGTTGAGCTTCTCTGCAATCTCCTAAATTTACAGCACTCTACTTGAAGAGATCAGGCAACGCTGACTGAATTGCTAAAATGGCGACGGTGGTAAATTGGGAGGAGAAAGTGAAACTCGCGCTTAAATTGTGTTTCCAGAGATTCGAACTAACAACTGAGATTACCTCTTTATTAATAGGGACTAAACAAAAATATGACTACTCAAGTGTTAATGGACTCAGAGTGTCAAATATTTCGAACTACTGTAACGGCCTCCGAGACAATGTCAAACCAGCTCACTACACAGAGCCCTTATTCATACTGGAGAAGGTGCTTGCTGTGGGAAGCATCCAGCTTGGAGTGATCTACCCGGCTTACATGAGGATATTAGTGAGAAGCGTGCCCATAAGACTGAAGTTACTGATGTAAAGAAAGGAAAATATATCCTATAGACCGATTCCCTTAAACTACTATTTTAGATGCTTGTTGAAACATTCCTAACAATATTCCCTTCCCCCCCTACATATGTCCACATATCTAATTTATATTTCTCTGAAGCCTAGATTTCTTTATGACATATGGCTATATATAAATATAAATATTCTGAGGTTCCTTAATTGAGATCCATAAGTGGCCCCCTATGATACATAATTTCCCTCTATTACATTGATTACCAGGTGGTCCAAACACCACATTGAGGGTATATAGTTTAGATGACAGGAGTAAGGCAATCTAATAATATAGGCATTTTGGAGATGAATCTGTAATGTGTCTTTACTTTGTTTTGTTCCTCTACACTGGCTGTATTCTGAGACAAATTATGCTAATTTCTTAGACCTTGAAGACCACTTCTTTCAGGTTGCATTTTAACAGTTTTTCACCACTAGAGGGTGTTAGTTCACGTATTTCCTATAGATAACACTGTGCTCGTGCACGAGAAGTTATCTGGGAGCAGGCTGTGATTGGCTAGACTGAAAGTCTGTCAAAAGAACTGAAAAAAACAGAATTTATGCTTACCTGATAAATTACTTTCTCCAACGGTGTGTCCGGTCCACGGCGTCATCCTTACTTGTGGGAATATCTCTTCCCCAACAGGAAATGGCAAAGAGCCCAGCAAAAGCTGTCCATATAGTCCCTCCTAGGCTCCGCCCACCCCAGTCATTCGACCGACGGACAGGGGAAAAAAACAAAAAAAAAAAACAGGAGAAACTATAGGGTGCCGTGGTGACTGTAGTTAGAGAAAATAATTCATCAAACCTGATTAAAAAACCAGGGCGGGCCGTGGACCGGACACACCGTTGGAGAAAGTAATTTATCAGGTAAGCATAAATTCTGTTTTCTCCAACATTGGTGTGTCCGGTCCACGGCGTCATCCTTACTTGTGGGAACCAATACCAAAGCTTTAGGACACGGATGAAGGGAGGGAGCAAATCAGGTTACCTAAACAGAAGGCACCACGGCTTGCAAAACCTTTCTCCCAAAAATAGCCTCCGAAGAAGCAAAAGTATCAAATTTGTAAAATTTGGCAAAAGTGTGCAGGGAAGACCAAGTCGCTGCCTTACATATCTGATTAACAGAAGCCTCGTTCTTGAAGGCCCATGTGGAAGCCACAGCCCTAGTAGAGTGAGCTGTGATTCTTTCAGGAGGCTGCCGTCCGGCAGTCTCGTAAGCCAATCGGATGATGCTTTTAAGCCAAAAGGAAAGAGAGGTAGAAGTCGCTTTTTGACCTCTCCTTTTACCAGAATAGACGACAAACAGAGAAGATGTTTGTCTGAACTCTTTTGTAGCTTCTAAATAGAATTTTAGAGCACGGACTACATCTAAATTGTGTAACAAACGTTCCTTCTTTGAAACTGGATTCGGACACAAAGAAGGTACAACTATCTCCTGGTTAATATTTTTGTTGGAAACAACCTTTGGAAGAAAACCAGGCTTAGTATGCAAAACAACCTTATCTGAATGGAACACCAGATAGGGCGGAGTACACTGCAGGGAAGATAACTCAGAAACTCTTCTAGCAGAAGAAATAGCAACCAAAAACAAAACTTTCCAAGATAACAACTTAATATCTATGGAATGTAAAGGTTCAAACGGAACCCCTTGGAGAACTGAAAGAACTAGATTTAGACTCCAGGGAGGAGTCAAAGGTCTGTAAACAGGCTTGATCCTAACCAGAGCCTGAACAAATGCTTGAACATCTGGCACAGCTGCCAGTCGTTTGTGTAACAAGACACATAAAGCAGAAATCTGTCCCTTTAGAGAACTCGCTGATAATCCCTTATCCAAACCTTCTTGTAGAAAGGAAAGGATCTTAGGAATTTTGATCTTATTCCATAAGAATCCCTTGGATTCACACCAGCAGATATATCTTTTCCATATTTTATGGTAAATTTTTCTAGTTACCGGTTTTCTGGCTTGAACCAGAGTATCTATCACGGAATCTGAAAACCCACGCTTTGATAGAATCAATCGTTCAATTTCCAAGCCGTCAGCTGGAGGGAGACTAGATTTGGATGTTCGAATGGACCCTGTACAAGAAGATCCTGTCTCAAAGGTAGCTTCCATGGTGGAACCGATGACATGTTCACCAGGTCTGCATACCAAGTCCTGCGTGGCCATGCAGGAGCTATCAAGATCACCGAGGCCCTCTCCTGCTTGATCCTGGCTACCAGCCTGGGAATGAGAGGAAACGGTGGAAACACATAAGCTAGGTTGAAGGTCCAAGGCGCTACTAGTGCATCCACTAGAGTCGCCTTGGGATCCCTGGATCTGGACCCGTAGCAAGGAACCTTGAAGTTCTGACGAGACGCCATCAGATCCATGTCTGGAATGCCCCATAATTGAGTTAACTGGGCAAAGATCTCCGGGTGGAGTTCCACTCCCCCGGATGGAATGTCTGACGACTCAGATAATCCGCCTCCCAGTTTTCCACTCCAGGGATGTGGATCGCAGATAGGTGGCAGGAGTGATCCTCCGCCCATTTTATTATTTTGGTCACTTCTCTCATTGCCAGGGAACTCCTTGTTCCCCCCTGATGATTGATATAAGCAACAGTCGTCATGTTGTCTGATTGGAATCTTATGAATCTGGCCTTTGCTAGTTGAGGCCAAGCCCTGAGAGCATTGAATATCGCTCTCAGTTCCAGAATGTTTATCGGGAGAAGAGACTCTTCCCGAAACCATAGTCCCTGAGCTTTCAGGGATTCCCAGACCGCGCCCCAGCCCACTAGACTGGCGTCGGTCGTGACGATGACCCACTCTGGTCTGCGGAAGCTCATTCCCTGGGACAGGTGGTCCAGGGTTAGCCACCAACGGAGTGAGTCTCTGGTCTTCTGATCTACTTGAATCACTGGAGACAAGTCTGTATAGTCCCCATTCCACTGTTTCAGCATGCACAGTTGTAATGGTCTTAGATGAATTCGTGCAAAAGGAAATATGTCCATTGCTGCAACCATCAATCCTACCACTTCCATGCACTGAGCTACGGAAGGACGTGGAATAGAATGAAGAACTTGACAAGCGTTTAGAAGTTTTGATTTTCTGACTTCTGTCAGGAAAATCCTCATTTCTAAAGAATCTATTATTGTTCCCAAGAAAGGAACTCTTGTCGACGGAGACAGGGAACTTTTTTCTATGTTCACCTTCCATCCGTGAGATCTGAGAAAGGCCAGAACGATGTCTGTGTGAGCCTTTGCCTTTGAAAGAGACGACGCTTGTATTAGAATGTCGTCCAAGTAAGGTACTACTGCAATGCCCCTTGGTCTTAGAACCGCTAGAAGGGACCCGAGTACCTTTGTGAAAATTCTTGGAGCAGTGGCTAACCCGGATGGGAGGGCCACAAACTGGTAATGTTTGTCCAGAAAGGCGAACTTTAGGAACTGATGATGATCTTTGTGGATAGGAATATGTAGATACGCATCCTTTAGATCCACTGTAGTCATAAATTGACCTTCCTGTATTGTAGGTAGAATCGTTCGAATGGTTTCCATTTTGAACGATGGTACTCTGAGAAATTTGTTTAGGATCTTTAAATCCAGAATTGGTCTGAAAGTTCCCTCTTTTTTGGGAACTACAAACAGATTTGAGTAAAATCCCATTCCTTGTTCCGCCGTTGGAACTGGGTGTATCACTCCCATTTTTAACAGGTCTTCTACACAATGTAAGAATGCCTGTCTCTTTATTTGGTTTGAGGATAAGTGAGACATGTGGAACCTTCCCCTTGGGGGTAGTTCCTTGAATTCCAGAAGATAACCCTGAGAAACTATTTCTAGTGCCCAGGGATCCTACACATCTCTTGCCCAAGCCTGAGCAAAGAGAGAGAGTCTGCCCCCTACTAGATCCGGTCCCGGATCGGGGGCTACTTCTTCATGCTGTTTTGTTAGCAGCAGCAGGCTTCTTGGCCTGCTTACCCTTGTTCCAGCCTTGCATCGGTTTCCAGGCTGGTTTGGTTTGTGAAGCATTACCCTCTTGTTTAGAGGACGCGGAGTTGGAGGCCGGTCCGTTCCTGAAATTGCGAAAGGAACGAAAATTAGACTTATTCTTGGCTTTGAAAGGCCTATCTTGTGGAAGGGCGTGGCCCTTTCCCCCAGTGATGTCTGAGATAATCTCTTTCACTTCTGGCCCAAAGAGAGTTTTACCCTTGAAGGGGATATTAAGCAATTTTGTCTTGGAAGATACATCTGCTGACCAAGACTTTAGCCAAAGCGCTCTGCGCGCCACAATTGCAAACCCTGAATTTTTCGCCGCTAATCTAGCTAATTGCAAAGCGGCATCTAAAATAAAAGAATTAGCCAACTTGAATGCGCGAACTCTGTCCATAACCTCCTCATACGGAGTCTCTCTACTGAGCGACTTTTCTAGTTCCTCGAACCAGAACCACGCTGCTGTAGTGACAGGAACAATGCATGAAATGGGTTGCAGGAGGTAACCTTGCTGTACAAAAATCTTTTTAAGCAAACCCTCCAATTTTTTATCCATAGGATCTTTGAAAGCACAATTATCCTCGATAGGAATAGTAGTGCGCTTGTTTAGAGTAGAAACTGCCCCCTCGACCTTAGGGACTGTCTGCCATAAGTTCTTTCTGGGGTCGACCATAGGAAATAATTTCTTAAATATAGGAGGGGGGACAAAAGGTATGCCGGGCTTCTCCCACTCCTTATTCACTATATCCGCCACCCGCTTGGGTATAGGAAAAGCGTCGGGGTGCACCGGAACCTCTAGGAACTTGTCCATCTTGCATAATTTTTCTGGAATGACCAGGTTGTCACAATCATCCAGAGTAGATAACACCTCCTTAAGCAGTGCACGGAGATGCTCTAATTTAAATTTAAATGTCACAACATCAGGTTCTGCCTGTTGAGAAATTCTACCTGAATCTGAAATTTCCCCATCTGACAAAACCTCCCTCATGGCCCCTTCAGATTGGTGTGAGGGTATGACAGAGCAATTATCATCAGCGCCCTCCTGCTCTACAGTGTTTAAAACAGAGCAATCGCGCGTTCTCTGATATGCAGGCATTTTGGATAAAATATTTAATATGGAGTTATCCATTACTGCCGTCAATTGTTGCATAGTAATAAGCATTGGCGCGCTAGAAGTACTAGGGGCCTCCTGCGTGGGCAGAACTGGCATAGACACAGAAGGAGATGATGTAGAACTATGTCTACTCCCTTCATCTGATGAATCATCTTGGGCAACTTTACTATCTGTGGCAGTACTGTCCTTACTTTGTTTGGACGCTATGGCACAATTATCACACAATTTTGAAGGGGGAGACACATTGATCTTCATACATATAGAACATAGCTTATCTGAAGGTGCAGACATGTTAAACAGGCTTAAACTTGTCAATAAAGTACAAAAACCGTTTAAAAACAAAAACTTTACTGTCTCTTTAAATTTTAAACAGTGCACACTTTATTACTGAATATGTGAAAAAATATGAAGGAATTGTTCAAAATTTACCAAATTTTCACCACAGTGTCTTAAAGCATTCAAAGTATTGCACACCAAATTTCAGAGCTTTAACCCTTAAAATAAAGAAACCGGAGCCGGTTACAGTTTTAACCCCTCTACAGTCCCAGCTACAGCCTTTGCTGCGACTTTACCAAACCCAGGGGGGAATACGATACCAAATGAAGCCTTCTAGGAACCTTTCCAACTACTTTCAGATCCACACACATGCATCTGCATGTCTTGCTCTCAAAAGTAACTGCGCAGTAATGGCGCGAAAATGAGGCTCAGCCTACAACTGGGAAGGCCCTTCCTGACTGGAAAGGTGTCTAACTCAGTGCCTGACGTTAAAAAAACGTTCCCCAAAGTTTATAAGTGTGAATTTCAAACATAAAGATGTATAAAATGCCCAAATAAAGCAATTGATTTTGCCCATAAAAGTGTCTACCAGTTTTATAGCCCATATTAAGCCCTTTATTCTGTTTGAGACTAAGAAAATGGCTTACCGGTCCCCATGAGGGGAAATGACAGCCTTCCAGCATTACACAGTCTTGTTAGAAATATGGCTAGTCATACCTTAAGCAGAAAAGTCTGCTAACTGTTTCCCCCAACTGAAGTTACTTCATCTCAACAGTCCTATGTGGAAACAGCAAACGATTTTAGTTACTGCTGCTAAAATCATCTTCCTCTCACAAACAGAACTCTTCATCTTTTTCTGTTTCAGAGTAAATAGTACATACCAGCACTATTTAAAATAACAAACTCTTGATAGTAGAATAAAAAACTACACCTAAACACCACATACTCTTAACCATCTCCGTGGAGATGTTGCCTGTGCAACGGCAAAGAGAATGACTGGGGTGGGCGGAGCCTAGGAGGGACTATATGGACAGCTTTTGCTGGGCTCTTTGCCATTTCCTGTTGGGGAAGAGATATTCCCACAAGTAAGGATGATGCCGTGGACCGGACACACCAATGTTGGAGAAAGGGGCAGTTTGCAGAGGCTTAGATATAAGATAATCACAGAGGTTAAAAGTATATTATTAGAACTGTGTTGGTTATGCAAAACTGGGGAATGGGTAATAAAGGGATTATCTATCTTTTAAAACAATAAAAATTCTGGTGTAGACTGTCCCTTTAAGAAACTAGGGAATGGACACCATATCATTAAAATATACAAGAAGAGGGGGGGTCTTAAGTGTATTTAGAAAAATAATGAGATTTTTTAGTGAGGAGAAAATGCAAAATCTCACATAGCTTATTCATAAATACATGAAAAGCTATTATATAGTATTTTAAAGATTACAAAATATTTGAGGCCATCTAGTGGTCAAATTAAGTTGCGCAATCTCATATATCAGGGATTTTAGTTGGCTGCTCCTTATGGTAGGGGTGTAGAAATAAAATAGTAATATTTAGGTAACTGTAGCAAATTAAGACATGATAACATTATAAAAGGGATACAGTTATAACTATCGAGACGTCTCTTATTTCATATACAATGGTGTTCTGCCGCTGACCATGGGCTTTCAGGCAAGCCACAAATATTACATATAGACCATTAGTAAAAAACATAATTTATGTAAGAACTTACCTGATAAATTAATTTCTTTCATATTAGCAAGAGTCCATGAGCTAGTGACATATGGGATATACATTCCTACCAGGAGGGGCAAAGTTTCCCAAACCTCAAAATGCCTATAAATACACTCCTCACCACACCCACAAATCAGTTTAACGAATAGCCAAGAAGTGGGGTGATAAGAAAAAAGTGCGAAGCATAAATATAAGGAATTGGAATAATTGTGCTTTATACAAAAAAATCATAACCACCACAAAAAAGGGTGGGCCTCATGGACTCTTGCTAATATGAAAGAAATTAATTTATCAGGTAAGTTCTTACATAAATTATGTTTTCTTTCATGTAATTAGCAAGAGTTCATGAGCTAGTGACGTATGGGATAATGACTACCCAAGATGTGGATCTTCCACGCAAGAGTCACTAGAGAGGGAGGGATAAAATAAAGACAGCCAATTCCGCTGAAAATAATCCACACCCAAACAAAGTTTAAAACTTATAATGAAAAAAACTGAAATTATAAGCAGAAGAATCAAACTGAAACAGCTGCCTGAAGTACTTTTCTATCAAAAACTGCTTCAGAAGAAGAAAACACATCAAAATGGTAGAATTTAGTAAAAGTATGCAAAGAAGACCAAGTTGCTGCTTTGCAAATCTGAACAACCGAAGCTTCATTCCTAAACGCCCAGGAAGTAGAAACTGACCTAGTAGAATGAGCTGTAATCCTTTGAGGCAGAGTTTTACCCGACTCGACATAAGCATGATGAATTAAAGATTTCAACCAAGATGCCAAAGAAATGGCAGAAGCCTTCTGACCTTTCCTAGAACCGGAAAAGATAACAAATAGACTAGAAGTCTTTCGGAAATTCTTAGTAGCTTCAACATAATATTTCAAAGCTCTAACTACATCCAAAGAAAGCAATGATTTCTCCTTAGAATTCTAGGATTAGGACATAATGAAGGAACCACAATTTCTCTACTAATGTTGTTAGAATGCACAACCTTAGGTAAAAATTTAAAAGAGGTTCGCAACACCGCCTTATCCTGATGAAAAATCAGAAAAGGAGACTCACAAGAAAGAGCAGATAATTCAGAAACTCTTCTGACAGAAGAGATGGCCAAAAGGAACAAAACTTTTCAAGAAAGTAATTTAATGTCCAAAGAATGCATAGGTTCAAACGGAGGAGCTTGAAGAGCCCCCAGAACCAAATTCAAACTCCAAGGAGGAGAAATTGACTTAATGACAGGTTTTATACGAACCAAAGCTTGTACAAAACAACGAATATCAGGAGGATTAACAATCTTTCTGTGAAAAAGAACAGAAAGAGCAGAGATTTGTCTTTTCAAGGAACTTACAGACAAACCTTTATCCAAACCATCCTGAAGAAACTGTAAAATTCTCGGAATTCTAAAAGAATGCCAGGAAAAATGATGAGAAAGACACCAAAAAATATAAGTCTTCCAGACTTTATAATATATCTCCCTAGATACGGATTTACGAGCCTGTAACATAGTATTAATCACAGAGTCAGAGAAACCTCTTTGACTAAGAATCAAGCGTTCAATCTCCATACCTTTAAAATTTAAGGATTTGAGATCCTGATGGAAAAAAAGGACCTTGTGACAGAAGGTCTGGTCTTAACGGAAGAGTCCACGGTTGGCAAGAGGCCATCCGGACAGGATCCGCATACCAAAAACCTGAGAGGCCATGCTGGAGCCACCAGCAGAACAAATGAGCATTCCTTTAGAATCTTGGAGATTACTCTTGGAAGAAGAACTAGAGGCAGAAAGATATAGGCAGGATGATACTTCCAAGGAAGTGACAACGCATCCACTGCTTCCGCTTGAGGATCCCTGGATCTGGACAGATACCTGGGAAGTTTCTTGTTTAGATTAGAAGCCATCAGATCTATTTCTGGAAGACCCCATATTTGAACAATCTGAAGAAATACCTCAGGGAGAAGAGACCATTCGCCCGGATGAAACGTGTGGCGACTGAGATAATCCGCTTCCCAATTGTCTATACCTGGGATATGAACCGCAGAAACTAGACAGGAGCTGGATTCCGCCCATACCGGAATTCGAGATACTTCTTTCATAGCCAGAGGACTGTGAGTCCCTCCTTGATGATTGATGTATGCCACAGTTGTGACATTGTCTGTCTGAAAACAAATGAACGATTCTCTCTTTAGAAGAGGCCAAGACTGAAGAGCTCTGAAAATTGCACAGAGTTCCAAAATATTGATCGGTAATCTCACCTCCTGAGATTCCCAAACCCCTTGTGCTGTCAGAGACCCCCACACAGCTCCCCAACCTGTAGGACTTGCATCTGTTGAAATTACAGTCCAGGTCGGAAGAACAAAAGAAGCCCCCTGAACTAAACGATGGTGATCTGTCCACCACGTCAGAGAGTGTCGTACAATCGGTTTTAAAGATATTAATTGAGATATCTTTGTGTAATCCCTGCACCACTGGTTCAGCATACAGAGCTGAAGAGGCCGCATGAAAAACGAGCAAAGGGGATCGCGTCCGATGCCGCAGTCATAAGACCTAGAATTTCCATGCATAAGGCTACCGAAGGGAAAGATTGTGACTGAAAGGTTTCGACAAGCTGATATCAACTTCAGACGTCTCATGTCTATCAAAGATAGAGTCATGGATACTGAATCTATCTGAAAACCTAAAAAGGTTACCTAAGTCTGAGGAATCAATGAACTTTTTGGTAAATTGATCCTCCAACCATGATGTTGAAGAAACAACACAAGTCGATTCGAATGAGATTCTGCTAAATGTGAAGACTGAGCAAGTACCAAGATATCGTCCAAATAAGGAATACCACAATACCCTGTTCTCTGATTACAGACAGAAGGGCACCGAGAACCTTCGTAAAAATTCTTGGAGCTGTAGCTAAGCCAAACGGCAGAGCCACAAACTGGTAATGCTTGTCTAGGAAAGAGAATCTCAGAAACTGATAGTGATCTGGATGAATCGGAATATGCAGATATGCATCCTGTAAATCTATAGTAGACATATAATGCCCTTGTTGAACAAAAGGCAGGATAGTCCTTACAGTTACCATTTTGAATGTTGGTATCCTTACATAACGAATTCAATATTTTTAGATCCAGAACTGGTCTGAAGGAATTTTCCTTCTTTGGTACAATGAAGAGATTTGAATAAAACCCCAGTCCCTGTTCCAGAACTGGAACTGGCAAAATTACTCCAGTCAACTCTAGATCTGAAACACATTTCAGAAATGCTTGAGCCTTCGCTGGGTTTACTGGGACACGGGAAAGAAAAAATCTCTATGCAGGAGGCCTTATCTTGAAGCCAATTCTGTACCCTTCTGAAACAATGTTCTGAATCCAAAGATTGTGAACGGAATTGATCCAAATTTCTTAGAAAAAACGTAATCTTTTCCCTACCAGCTGAGCTGGAATGAGGGCCGCACCTTCATGTGGACTTAGGAGCTGGCTTTGATTTTCTAAAAGGCTTGGATTTATTCCAGACTGGAGATGGTTCCCAAACTGATACCGCTCCTGAGGATGAAGGATCAGGTTTTTGTTCCTTGTGGTGACAAAAGGAACGAAAACGATTATTACCCTGGAAAGAAAGGGAAAGCAGAGTAGACTTAGAAGACATAACAGCATTCCAAGTCTTAAGCCATAAAGCTCTTCTAGCTAAAATAGCTAGAGACATATACCTGACATCAACTCTAATGATATCAAAGATGGCATTACAAATAAAATTATTAGCATGTTGAAGAATAAAAATGCTATGAGAATTATGATCTGTTACTTGTTGCGCTAAAGCTTCTAACCAAAAGATGAAGCTGCAGCAACATCAGCTAAAGAAATAGCAGGTCTAAGAAGATTACCTGAACACAAGTAAGCTTTTCTTAGAAAGGATTCAATTTTCCTATCTAAAGGATCCTTAAGTAAGTACCATCTGCCGTAGGAATAGTAGTACGCTTAACAAGAGTAGAGACAGCCCCATCAACTTTAGGGATTTTGTCCCAAAACTCTAATCTGTCAGATGGCACAGGATATAATTGCTTAAAACGTTTAGAAGGAGTAAATGAATTACCCAAATTATTCCATTCCCTGGAAATTACTTCAGAAATAGCACTAGGGACAGGAAAAACTTCTGGAATAACTACAGGAGATTTAAAAACCTTATCTAAACGTTTAGATTTAGTATCAAGAGGACCAGAATCCTCAATTTCTAATGCAATTAGGACTTCTTTAAGTAAAGAACGAATAAATTTCATTTTAAATAAATATGAAGATTTATCAGCATCAACCTCTGAGACAGAATCCTCTGAACCAGAAGAACCATTATCAGAATCAGAATGATGATGTTCATTTAAAAATTCATCTGAAAAATGAGAAGTTTTAAAAAGACTTTTTACGTTTACTAGAAGGAGGAATAACAGACATAGCCTTCTTAATGGATTTAGAAACAAAATCTCTTATGTTATCAGGAACACTCTGAGTATTAGATGTTGACGGAACAGCAACAGGTAATGTAACAGTACTAAAGGAAATATTATCTGCATTAACAGTTTGTCATGACAAAACAGTACAAACAACAGCTGGAGGAACAGATACCATAAGTTTACAGTAGATACACTTAGCTTTGGTAGCTCCAGCCCCAGGCAGCGATTTTCCAGAAGTATCTTCTGACTCAGTTTCAACGTGGGACATCTTGCAATATGTAATAGAAAAAACCGCATATAAAGCAAAATTGATCAAATTCCTTAAATGACAGTTTCAGGAATGGGAAAAAAATGCCAGTGAACAAGCTTCTAGCAACCAGAAGCAATAAAAAATGAGACTTAAATAATGTGGAGACAATAGTGACGCCCATATTTTTTTTTAGCTCCAAAAATGACGCCCACATTATTTGGCGCCAAAAATGACGCCACATCCGGAACGCCGACACTTTTGGCGCAAAAGAACGTCAAAAATGACGCAACTTCCGGCGACACGTATGACGCCGGAAACAGAAAAAAAATTTTGCGCCAAAAAAGTCCGCGCCAAGAATGACGCAATAAAATGAAGCATTTTCAGCCCCCGCGAGCCTAACAGCCCACAGGGAAAAAGTCAAATTTTTAAGGTAAGAAAAAAATTATTTATTCATATGCATTATACCAAATATGAAACTGACTGTCTGAAATAAGGAATGTTGAACATACTGAGTCAAGGCAAATAAATGTTTGAATACATATATTTAGAACTTTATAAAAAAGTGCCCAACCATAGCTTAGAGTGTCATAGAAAATAAGATTTACTTACCCCAGGACACTCATCTACATGTTGTAGAAAGCCAAACCAGTACTGAAACGAAAATCAGCAGAGGTAATGGTATATAAATAAGAGTATATCGTCGATCTGAAAAGGGAGGTAAGAGATGAATCTCTACGACCGATAACAGAGAACCTATGAAATAGACCCCGTAGAAGGAGATCATTGAATTCAAATAGGCAATACTCTCCTCACATCCCTCTGACATTCACTGCACGCTGAGAGGAAAACCGGGCTCCAACCTGCTGCGGAGCGCATATCAACGTAGAATCTAGCACAAACTTACTTCACCACCTCCATAGGAGGCAAAGTTTGTAAAACTGATTTGTGGGTGTGGTGAGGGGTGTATTTATAGGCATTTTGAGGTTTGGGCAACTTTGCCCCTCCTGGTAGGAATGTATATCCCATACGTCACTAGCTCATGGACTCTTGCTAATTACATGAAAGAAATTGCTTAAAGGGATACTGAACCCAATTTTTTTTTTATTTCGTGATTCAGATAGAACTTGCAATTTTAAGAAATTTTCTAATTACTCCTATTATCACATACATCTCTTAGTATCTTTATTTGAAAAGCAGGAATGTAATCTTAAGAGCCGGGCCATCTTTGGTTCAGCACCTGGGTAGCGTGCTTGCTGATTGGTGGCTACATTTACCCACCAATCAGCAAGCGCTACCCAGGTGCTGAACCAAAGAAGGGCTGGCTCGTAAGCTTACATTCCTGCTTTTCAAATAAAGTTGCCAAGAGAACGAAGAAAAATTGATAATAAGAGTAAATTAGAGAGTTGCTTAAAATTGCAAGTTCTATCTGAATCATGAAAGAAAAAAATTAGGTTCAATATCCCTTTAAAGGAGAAAGTCTAGATAACAAAGTAGCTAACAGGGGAGGAGCCCTCAGGGTTGGAATTTACTATAAGTGGAGAAGACAGCATTTTGAGTTTCTGGGTTTCCTGTCCTGATCCCTCTTAAAGGGACATTAAATGCTAAATATATTTCATGCACCTTCCTCGAATCATGGCTGCTGCCATTTTGAAACCTAGGTTACACTGCAGGTATCTGAAGGAGAGTTGGTGCACATGTGCAAACAAGTCAGCACTGGAATGTAGTGATAGATTTCAGTATGGTGGCACCCATGACTAGAGGGGGGCGGGGAATAACCTCAATACTATGCCTATAAAATGTATTTAGTGTTTAATGTCCCTTTAACTTGTGAGGGCTACTTGAAGAAGCCAATATGATCAGAGTATTCACCACAAACACATTATGAAAATATCCCCTTTAGAATGAAAAAAGAAAAGATAAGCAGGGTGTGCCTTTAGGATAAAATGGAACCCTATCCAAATGCAACCATGTTAAAGATGCACCATAACAAATAGTGCCTGAAAGATTTCTTGTAGGCACAAAGCATCTCTACATAGGGAAGGAATACATCTCGAATATAATGACTGCAGTAATGGAAAGAGGATATGGCTGTAAGAAAAAGAGATGTACGGTACTTCTTCAATACAAGTCGCTAAGGATTATTTGTTGGCTCTAAAATTCCATGGTATAAAAAAGTGACAGCACCATTTAATAAAAAAAAGGTGAACAATCTTTATCAGGGAATTAAAAAAAGAATTCTAAAAAGAAAAAGAGCGCAACCAGATTCAAGTGTAGTATTTAAAAACCAATAAAGACCACGCTACACAATTCACCACTTGCAATGTATAAAGTCTTTAATTCATCCAAAAGAAATGGTACATACAACCACGAAATACCTTGCTTGTCTTTTCTTTGTCAATGCAAATACGATAATCAGCATGTCCTTTGGTAGTTCATATTAAAATATCCTGTATGAAGATTATGCCAGGTTCCGTCCACCGCTGTTCGTGACAATTCCTGTGACGTAGACCAGCTACGGGTACCCACAGAGTCCAGAAAACCTCAAACCGTTGATGTAAGCGACAGAGGTTATATTGTCTGATTAGAATCCGATATACCGGATCAAATCTAGTTGGAGCCATGCTCTCAGCGCATGGTGAATCGCCCGTAGTTCCAGAGTATTGATCGTAAGAGAAGATTCCTCACGAAACCACAACCTCTGAGCCTTACTGGGACCCCAGAAAGCTCCCCAGCCTAAGAGGCTGGCGTCCGCAGTCACAATCTCTCAGGATGGTCTCAAGAAGCACGTGCCTATGGATAGGTGATCTTGACAGAGCCACCAAGAGAGAGTCTCTCGTTAATAGGATTATGCATCAGCTGTGTTGATGACAGAATGTAGGAGTCAATGAATACGTGCACACAGATGGGATTGGGTCTGGTGAAGGGGGTGGGTAGGCCCAATTAACCAATGAAAAGGTTCTTGATGTGTATATAGAAAGTGTATCTACTTTTATATTTTTATTGTATAGCCTGAGGAAACAGCCCTAGAGGGGTTGAGAAACACGTTGTTTTGTTTTTAATAAATACTTGTTTGTGATACACTTGCTGTCATTTTTGGGACTTTATTTTGTTTGGATATACGCTGTGTGGCTGGCGATTGGATTCTACCTTTGCCTGAGCACAGTCTACTGGGCAACTGATAGGTTCCAGCTTGCCTTTATTGCACCTGGAGGTGCGCTCCTAACTGTAAGTTTGACCAGTAATTACGAATTTACCTATACTCAAACTGTACTGGGCTATGGGTGTTGTTTTGTATCACCCACAGGATTAGAATTTTGGGTTGCTGTCCTGTTGTTATCTACCCGAGTGTCTCCATTGTGAATATACAGTGAGCTGGACCACTGCTAATTGATCCAGCCTGCGCCACTTGCCACTGCGCCTTTGGGTGCTCCACTTTTGTGAGTACCACTCCACTTCACATTGTTCTACCCATGTGCAAACGTTATTAGGCCATATTGGCACCTCTGTGTCTCCATTTTTCCAGAGTCTCTTGTTAGGTTGTCCAGCACAATCACTTGAGACAGGTCTGAATGATCGCCGCTCCATTGTCTCAGCATACATAGTTGAAGAGGTCAGAGATGGAATCTGCAAAAGCAATGTCCAATCACCTCCATGCACTGGGCCACCGAAGGTCCTAAAGTGGCTGGAGGGAGCAACAACTTGCAATTAGTTTGGAACGTCTCTGATCCGTCAGAAAAAAATTAATTTGGACTGAATCTATGACAGTACCCAGAAAAACCACCCTGGTACTGGACTCCAGATAACTCTTTTCCAGATTTATCTTCCATCAATGTGACCGAAGAAGACTCAAAAGAAATTCTGAGTGTTCTCCTCCCAAGCGAAAAGATGGAGCCTGTACCAATATATAGTCCAGGTAAGGAGCCGCCGCGATACCCTGAGATCTGGCCACAGCTAGAAGAGCACCCAGAACCTTTGTTAATATCATGGGAGCAGTAGCTAAGCCAAACGGCAGAGCTACAAACTAGAAGTGCTGATCCAGAAAGGCAAACCTCAGGAACTGAAAGTGATCGCTGTGGATTGGGACATGAAGGTATGAGTCCTTCAGATCTATAGTAGTCATGACTTGTCCTTCCTGTATTAGAGGCAGGATCGATCTGACAGTCTCCATTTTGAAGAAAAAAAACACCTCTGAGAAATTTGTTGAGACATTTTAAGTCCAGAATTGCTTCTTGGGAACCACAAGGAGGTTTGAATAGAACCCTAGTCCTCTTTCTGAGACAGGCACCGGGATAACTACTCCCAAGGAAGATAGATCCTGGACACAATCTAAAAAAGCTGTCCTCTTCTCTGGCTTTGAAGATAGTCTGGAGAGGAGGAATCTGCCCCCGGGAGGATTAGATTTTAATCCTATCTTGTATCCTTGGGATACTACTTCTAATACCCAAGGATCCTGAACATCTTGAACCCAGGCGTCTGAGAAAAGAGACAAACTGCCCCTATTTGATCCGAACCCTGATCAGGGCCGACCCTTCATGCAGAATTGTTATCTGCGGGCTTCTTGGTCTGCTTGGACTCTTTCCAAGACTGTGAAGGCTTCCAAGTACCCTTGGACTTCTCAGGCTTGGAGGAAGATTGAGATCTTTTGGTCTTTTCTGAATGAAAGGAACGAAAATTAGAAGACTGACGTCCCTTAGGTCTGGTCTTCTTATCATGGGGAAGGAAAGTAACCGTGGAGATGATGGAGTCCAGACCTGGACCAAATAAAATCTTCCCCTTAAATGGTAATGAAAGGAGTATAGATTTTGAGACCATATCTGCTGGCCAAGACTTTAACCAATTAAATAATTTGTTCCAGCCGCCAGTAGTTAAAAGACCTTTATTCTTTCATCAGCTAGGGTCTTAGACAAACATACAACGTTTCAGGCCTGCTACAGGCCCTTAGTCATGTATGACTTTAACCAAAGGGCTCTGCGTTCTAGAACCGCAAAACCTGAAGCCTTGGCTTTCAAACAAACAATTTGTATATTCGCATCACAGATGAAGGAGTTGGCTTTCCTTAAAGTCTTAATCCTATCCTTGATATCTTCGATAGGAGTTTCAACTTCAATGAGCTCTGCTAGGGAATCACACCAATAGGTGGCAGCCCCTGCAACAGCGGCTACCACTGCTGCCGGCTGAAAAAGATATCCCATATGTTGGAACATTCTTCTTAAATAGCTCTCGAATTTCTTTTCCATAGGTTCCCTAAAGGAAGAACTATCCTCTAGAGGTATAGTAGTACGCTTAGCGAGCGTTGAAATGGCTCCGTCCATTTTAGGAATGGAGCTTCACAACTTCAGATGGGACTCAAGAACCGGAAATAGTTTCTTAAAGGTAGAAGGGGAGAATGGCGTTTTAATCCTTTCTCATTCACTAGTAATAATGTTTGCCATGCGAAATGGAACCGGGAAGGTCTGTGGAGCCTTCTTGTCCTCATAGACTCTATCTAGTTTAGGAATCCTAGGTTACTCAGGAAGCTTAAAGGGACACTGAACCCAAATTTTTCCTTTTGTGATTCAGATAGAGCATGCAAATTTAAGCAACTTTCTAATTTACTCCTATTATCAATTTGTCTTCGTTCTCTTGCTATCTTTATTTGAAAAAGAAGGAATCTAAGCTTTTTTTTTTTGTTCAGCCCGCTGGACAGCACTTTTTTATTAGTGGATGAATTTATCCACCAATCAGCAAGAACAACCCAGGTTGTTCACCAAAAAAGGGCCGGCATCTAAACTTACATTCTTGCATTTCAAATAAAGATACCAAGAGAATTAAGAAAATTTGATAATAGGCGTAAATTAGAAAGTTGTTTAAAATTTCATGCTCTATCTGAATCACGAAAGAAACAATTTGGGTTCAGTGTCTCTTTAACTTCAGGAACCTCTAAGGTAGATAAAGATATTTAATTTTAAACCTTAAAGAGGGTTCCTCAGTAGGAGTTGGCTTAACTTCTTAAATCTCTAACTCCAATAGTTCGCCTTCTGACGCTATCAAAGTTAATTCATCCTCAGAGAGCTGAGACATACTAGCCAAGTCAGATTGAAAGTTTGATATATCTAGATCTGTAGAGCTGTGTTTAACCTTTCTCTTACGCTTCCCAGAGATAGGTATGGCACTCAAAGCCGCAGACACAGCGGATTGTAACTGCGTAGTAAAGTCCGCTGGGGAAAAAAAAACCTCCTGTAGGAGGAATAGGCGTGCCGTGGGGAGCTGCATGTGAAACAGGTTTAAAACCAGGTTGTGAAGGAGTGAGGGTAGGCATCTCCTGGACAATAGAGTCCTGAGAGGTAGACGGCTCAGGACTAAACTTATTAATAGGGTTTTAGCTTCCTTTTTAGACCTTAGAACATTACCTAGGCAATTGAAACAGAGTTGTGCAGGGGGGCATACTAAGTTCTCCTCACAATACAAGCAGTTATTGGTAATAGTCACTAACGTTATAGAACCCTCTAGAGGGTTAACTTCAGAGTCCTCCATAGTTGGAGATTAATCCCACACAAGGATAAAAAATATCTAGGTATAAGAAGCACCTCCATCCCACACCAACGGCAGGGGCACTCCCCACCTCCTAGAGACACAGAACAAACCAGATGGACTCCCCGTCGTGACAAAAATAAACCCTGCTGCAGACCGGATCGGATCGCTATTAAGTAAGTAAAGTGCACCCGATCACGTGGTACACAAATAGGAGCCACCCCTGCTAAGAGAGAAAAGCGTGAGGAAAACAATAGGAGCTGCGCAACGATCAAAGTGAAAGTAAAGAGGCTTTGATAAAATAAACACACACAGGCCCTTCATGAGTTCTCCTGTTAGGAGTTTAAGCAGCACTAAGTCCCCAAACTGATCTCTCCTCTTATGAGGAGAAATAAAAAAACATAATTTATGTAAGAACTTACCTGATAAATTAATTTCTTTCATATTGGCAAGAGTCCATGAGCTAGTGACGTATGGGATATACAATCCTACCAGGAGGGGCAAAGTTTCCCAAACCTCAAAATACCTATAAATATACCCCTCACCACACCCACAATTCAGTTTAACGAATAGCCAAGTAGTGGGGTGATAGAAAAAGGAGTAAAAAAGCATACAAAAAAGAGGAACTGGAAATATAATTGTGCTTTTATACAAAAAATCATAACCACCAGAAAAAGGGTGGGCCTCATGGACTCTTGCCAATATGAAAGAAATGAATTTATCAGGTAAGTTCTTACATAAATTATGTTTTCTTTCATGTAATTGGCAAGAGTCCATGAGCTAGTGACGTATGGGATAGAAATACCCAAGATGTGGAAGTCCACAGAAGAGTCACTAGAAAGGGAGGGATAAAATAAAAACAGCCATTTTCTGCTGAAATATTTAAATCCAAAACAAATAAGTTTTTCTCATAAATTGAAAGAAAAAAACTTAAAACATTAGCAGAAGAATCAAACTGGAACAGCTATCTGAAGAACTTTTCTACCAAAGACTGCTTCAGAAGAAGCAAATACATCAAAATGGTAAAATTTAGTAAATGTATGCAAAGGAGACCAAGTTGCTGCTTTGCAAATCTGATCAACTGAAGCTTCATTCTTAAAAGCCTAAGAAGTGGAGTGGAGACTGATCTAGTAGAATAAGCTGTGATCCTCTGTGGGGACTGTCCCGCCTCCAAATAAGCTTTATGAATCAAAAGCTTTAACCAAGATGCCAAAGAAATGGCAGAAGCTTTCTGACCTTTCCTAGAACCAGAGAAGACAACAAATAGACTAGAAGTCTTCCTGAAATCTTTAGTAGCTTTAACATAATATGTCAAAGCTCTTACAACATCCAAAGAATGCAATCTTTCAAGAGCATTCTTGGGATTAGGACACAAGGAAGGAACAACAATTTCCCTACTAATGTTGTTAGAATTCACAACCTTAGGAAGAAATTTAAACGAAGTCTGCAAAACACCATTATCCTGATGGAAAATCAGAAAAGCAGATTCACAAGAGAGAGCAGACAATTCAGAAACTCTTCTAGCTGAAGAGATAGCCAAAAGAAACAACACTTTCCAAGAAAGTAGTTTAATATCCAAAGAATTCATAGGCGCAAAAGGAGGAGCCGGCAAAGTCTTCAAAACCAAATTAAGACTCCAAGGAGGAGAGATTGATTTAATAACAGGCTTGATACGAAACAAAGCCTGAACAAAACAGTGAATATCAGGAAGCTTAGCAATCTTTCTATGAAATAAAACAGAAAGAGCAGAGATTCTAAGGAATTCTAAAAGAATGCCAGGAGAATTTATGAGAACACCACCATAGGTCTTCCAAACTCAATAATAAATGTTCCTTGAAACAGACTTACGAGCCTGTAGCATAGTATTAATCACTGAGTCAGAGAAACCTCTATGACTAAGCACTAAGCGTTCAATTCCCATACCTTCAAATTTAACGATTTGAGATCCTGAGGGGAAAACGGCCCTTGAGACAGAAGGTCTGGTCTTAGAGGAAGTGGCCAAGGCTAGCAACTGGACATTCGAACAAGATCCGCATACCAAAACCTGTGAGGTCACGCTGGTGCTATCAGAAACACATACGATTGTTCCATAATCATCTTGGAGATCACTCTTAGAAGAAGAACTAGAGGCGGAAAGATATAAGCAGGCTGGTAAAACCAAGGAACTGCTAAAGCATCCACCATCTCTGCCTGAGGATCCCTTGACCTGGACAGGTACCTGGGAAGTTTCTTGTTTAGATGAGAAGCCATCAGATCTATTTCTTGAAGATCCCACATCTGTACAATCTGACAAAATACATCTGGATGGAGAGGCCACTCCCCCGGATGTAAGGTCCGATGGCTGAGATAATCTGCTTCCCAATTGTCTACACCTGGGATATGCACCGCAGAAATTAGACAAGAGCTGGATTCTGCCCAAGAAAGTATCCAAGATACTTCTTTCATAGCTAGGGGACTGTTAGTCCCACCCTGATGATTGACATATGCCACAGTTGTGATATTGTCCGTCTGAAAACAAATGAATAGTTCTCCCTTTAACAGAGGCCAAACCTGAAGAGCCCTGACAATAGCATGGAGTTCTAAAATATTGATTGGTAACCTCGCCTCTTGAGGATTCCAAACCCCTTGTGCTGTCAGAGATCCCCAGACAGCTCCCCAAACTGAAAGACTTGCATCTGTTGTAATCACAGTCCAGGAAGGACGAACAAAAGAGGCCCCCTGAATTTAACGATGATGGTCTAACCACCAGATCAGAGAGAGTTGAATGTTCGGATTTAAGTAAATCAATTGTGATACCTGAGTATAATCCCTGCACCATTGATTCAGCATACAAAGCTGTAGAGGTCTCATGTAAAAACGAGCAAAGGGGATCACGTCCGATGCTGCAGTCATGAGATCTAAAACTTCCATGCACATAGCCACTGAAGGGAATGATTGAGACTGAAGGTTTCGACAAGCTGAAACCAATTTCATTCGTCTCTTGTCTATTAAGGACAGAGTCATGGACACTGAATCTATCTGGAAACCTAAAAAGGTGACCCTTGTCTGAGGAATCAAGGAACTTTTTGGAAAATGTATCCTCCAACCATGTCTTTGAAGAAACAACACTAGTTGATTTGTGTGAGATTCGGCTAAATGTAAAGACTGAGCTAGTACCAAGATATTGTTTAAATAAGGAAAAACCGCAATACCCTGTTCTCTGATTACAGATAGAAGGGCACGAGAATCTTCGAAAAGATCCTTGGAGCTGTTGCTAGTCCAAATGAAAGAGTGACAAATTAGTAATGCTGGTCTAGAAAAGAGAATGTCAGAAACCGATAGTGGTCTGGATGAATCAGAATGTGAAGATATGCATCCTGTAAGTCTATTGTGGACATATAATGACCTTGCTGAACAAAAGGCAAAATAGTCCTCATAGTTACCGTCTTGAAAGTTGGGACTCTTACAAAACGATTCAAAAACTTCAGATCCAGAACTGGCCTGAATGAATTTTCTTTCTTTTGGAAAATGAATAGATTTGAATAAAACCACAGACCCTGTTGCTGAAACGGAACTGCTATTACCCCTGAAAGCTCTAGATCTGAAACACACTTTAGAAAACCCTGAGCCTTCACCGGATTTGCTGGAACGTGAGAAAAGTAGGATTCAATCTGCCCCCCACCAGGGGAACTGGATCGAGGGCCACACCTTCATGCAGCCTTGTGGGCTGGCTTTGGTTTCTTAAAAGGCTTGGACTTATTCCAACTTGGAAAAAGGTTTCCAATTGGAACCAGAGTCTTTAGGGAAGGATTGGTTTTCTGTTCCTTGTTCTGTCAGAAAGAACGATATTAGAAGCTTTAGATTTACCCCTAGATCTTTTATCCTGAGGCAAAAAAACTCCCTTCCCCCCAGTGATAGTTGAAATAATTGAATACAACTGAGAACCAAATAAATTGTTACCTTGGAAAGAAATAGATAGTAAGCTAGACTTAGATACCATGTCAGCATTC
Source organism: Bombina bombina (assembly GCF_027579735.1). Taxonomy (NCBI): domain Eukaryota; kingdom Metazoa; phylum Chordata; class Amphibia; order Anura; family Bombinatoridae; genus Bombina; species Bombina bombina. Next base: position 123,586,745 of record NC_069502.1, on the reverse strand, counting down.
CAAAATTTGAGCCATAAAGCTCTTCTAGCTAAAATAACTAAAGACATTGATTTAACATCAATTTTGATGATATCAAAAATAGCATCACAGATAAAATGATTAGCATGTTGAAGCAAACGAATAATGCTAGACAAATCAGGATTTGTTTCCTGTTGCGCTAAGCTATCCAACCAAAAGGTTGATGCAGCCGCAACATCAGCCATAGCAATGGCAGGCCTGAGAAGATAGCCAGAATATAAATAAGCTTTCCTTAGATAATATTCAAGTACTGTCTTCCATAGGAATAGTAGTATGTTTGGCAAGAGTAGAAATAGCCCCATCAACTTTGGGGACTTTTCCCCAAAACTCTAATCTAGCCGCTGGCAAAGGGTACAACCTTTTAAACCTAGAAGAAGGAATGAAATAAGTACCAGGCGTAATCCATTCCTTAGCAATCACATCTGAAATAGCATCAGGAACTGGAAAAACCTCAGCAGTAACCACAGGAGGTTTATAAACAGAATTTAAACGTTTACTAGTTTTGATATCAAGAGGACTAGACTCCTCAATATCCAAAGTAACCAACACTTCTTTTAACAAGGAACGAATATACTCAATCTTGAAAAGATAAGATTTGTCAGCGTCAATGTCTGAGGTAGGATCTTCTGAATCAGAGAGATCCTCATCAGAGGAGGATATTTCAGTATGTTGTCGGTTATTAGAAATGTCATCAATTTTATGAGAAGTTTTAAAAGACCTTTTACGTTTATTAGAAGGCGGAATAGCAGACAAATCCTTCTGTATTGCATCAGCAATATAATTTTTCATATCAACAGGGATATCATGTACATTAGATGTTGAAGGAACAACAGAAACTGTACTAGTACTGATGGAAACGTTTTCTGTGTGCAAAAGCTTATCATGACAACTGTTACATACTACAGCTGGAGATATAAACTCAGCTAACTTACAACAGATACACTTAGCTTTGGTAGAAATGTGATCAGACAGCAGGGTTTCAACAGTTGCTTCTGAGACAGGATCAGATTGAGACATCTTGCAAAATGTAAAAGAAAAAACAACATTAAAGCAAAATTGACAATTTCCTTATATGGCAGTTTCAGGAATGGAAAAAATGCAAACAACATAGCCCTCTGAGCATATAGAAGGCAAGAGGCATATAGTGGGGTGAAAAATAAACAAAAATTTTTGGCGCCAAGTATGACGCACGACGCAAAAGGAAGTTGAAATTTATTTATTTATTTTTTTAACGCCAACAATATCCGGAAATGACGCAACTCAGTTCATAACAGACGCAACCTCGTGCAAGGAAACCTGGCGTCAACTAAGATGCCGGAAATGACGAACTTGCGTCATCAAAGACGTACCTTTGCGCCCAAAAAATTATCGCGCCAAGAATGATGCAATAATTAACAGCATTTTGCGCCCTTGCGAGCCTAATTTTGCCCGCGAAAATTAAAAAAAAACAAAAAACAGTCAATTTCAAAAAAGGACTATACCCCAGGTAAGACAAATAACTTCCAAACATGCTTCCCAAACTGAAACTGACAGTCTGCAAAAGGAAATATACATAGACCTGACTCATGGCAAATATAAGTAAAATACATATATTTAAAACTTTATATTAATACATAAAGCGCCAAACCATAACAGAGTGTCTTAAATAAGAAAAACATACTTACCGAAAGACACCCATCCACATATAGCAGATAGGCAAACCAGTACTGAAAAAGTATCAGCAGAGGTAATGGTATATAAGAGTATATCGTCAATCTGAAAAGGGAGGTAGGAGATGAATCCTGACGACCGATAACAGAGAACCTTTGAAAAGATTTCCCGCGAGGAAAACCATAAAATCAATAGCTGATACTCCCTTCACATCCCTCTGACAAACACTGTACTCTGAGAGGAATTGGGCTTCAAAATGCTTAAAAATTATTTTCATAGAAGAAATCATAGAAATCAAGCACAAACTTACTTCACCACCTCCATAGGAGGCAAAGTTTGTAAAAACTGAATTGTGGGTGTGGTGAGGGGTGTATTTATAGGCATTTCGAGGTTTGGGAAACTTTGCCCCTCCTGGTAGGATTGTATAGCCCATACGTCACTAGCTCATGGACTGCCAATTACATGAAAGAAACCCCGATCCTATAGAGGTATTGCGTGTCACACTGTGACCAAAAGAAGTCCTGTAGATCTTAGGGGGAAAAAAGCCCTAATAGGTACTGTCTCTTAATATATAAAAACAGACTTACCCTCCAGGATCGATGCTGTGGAACAGACCCAGCCTTTCATGGAGTGAGTCTTATTGCGATGTTCTGACAGGGAACTGAGTGAAAAAAGGGAAAACAGTGTAACTCATCAACAGTGGTTCCCCAGGAGCTGTTAGCTAAATCGTCTAGATGCAATCACAGAAAAACTTTCCCTGTATCTCCAGACTCTAACTCTCATCAACACTCTCAATGAGAGATTTACATGACTACTTCAAACTCCAGTCCTCTCTTGAAGAGAAAATACCCATTAAAGGACTATCTTCTTTCTTCAAACACTTTCTCTGCCATCCTTCTCTAGTGACGAAAGGCAAAGAATGATTGGGGGGATAGGGGAAGTGGGAGGGATATTTATATAGCCTTTGGCTGGGGTGTCTTTGCCTCCTTCTGGTGGCCAGGTCTTGATATTCCCAACAGTAAGGAATGTAGTGTGGGTGGACTCGCCCTGCCTTTGGAAAGAAATCCCCAAACATTAGCGACGTTGTGGACCCCCTTAATCAAGAGAATGATGCTGTTATGGTAGCACTAGTAGGGATGTCACCGTTTTCCCTGTAGAGCAGTGTAACACTGAATTAGCAGAAGTGTACCAGAAGGGGCTATAAAAGATAGATCTGGCTTGCTAGAAAACATAAAATACAGTATTCCTGTATCTTTATAGTATATTTGGGTTGCAAATTAGTAAACACTAAATCATTAATTCACATATAAACTTACCTGCAACAATGGCTGGAGTTGCTTTGTCATTACTTGGTCCTAATAATTTCACATGGGTTGCTGGGAACCATCCTTTCTGCCTCTTCTTCCCCCTTGCCTAAGAATAAAGGAGTTATAATGTTACTAATGAGAATGCAAACCTGACAATCCTAAAAAGAGAGAGACCATTGCAATATTGAATTGTCTTATTCAGAGCATCTCATAAGGCAAACGGTAAAAAACATAAATTATGACATACCAGATAATTTCCTTTCCTTCGATACAGGGAGAGTCCACAACTGCATTAATTACTTTTGGGAAATACAGAACCTGGCCACCAGGAGGAGGCAAAGACACCCCAGCCAAAGACTTAAATACCTCCCCCACTTCCCTCATCCCCTAGTCATTCTGCCGAGGGAACAAGGAACAGTAGGAGAAATATCAGGGTGAAAAAGGTGCCAGAAGAAAACAACTTAAACTTGGGCTGCCCACTAGAGAGCACGGGCGGGAGCTGTGGATTATCTGGTAAATCATAATTTATGTTTTCCTTCTAAATATAGGGAGAGTCCGCAGATGCATTCATTACTTTTGGGAAAAGAATACCCAAGCTATAAAGGACACTGAATGCCAACGGCGGGGTAACAAGAGAGGCAGACCCAATCTGAGGGCACCACAGCCTGAGAAAAACCCAATCTCCCGCAAACTGCTTCAACAGAAGCAAAACAATAAAACAAATGTTAGGAGGACCAAGTAACCATCTAACAATCATGACTAAAAGAGCCCACGCCATAAACCAGAGAAATCACTGGTCCCAAAATGAGCCCAAAGAACCTCTGGAGAGACTAGAGTCCCGCTGTCTACGAGACCAAACGAAGAACACTCCTCCCCGAACACGACAAGGAGGACAACCAAGACCCCCAATACCTACACTTCCGAATAGAAAGATAAATAGAAGTAAGCTGAGTACGCTAAAAAAGACTGAAAGGACCTCAAGGCACGATCCCAGAAAAAAGGCAACAACAGAGGGAGAGGCTCATTGGAGAACCCAAAGAAAAGATTCCATAGAGCGAAAACCCCAAGGAGAGCCAAGTACCAGACTGCAAGAGAGTCTAGGACATGTATAAAATACTCCCTAACAGAACAGATCAAAGAATAGAAAATTCAGAACCATCGCCTGCATTGATACCGATGCAAAAACCTTAACAGGAAAGACTAAGTTTCCGAAGAGGCAAACAGAGCTGTCTGACCAAAATCCGTGCCCTAGCGAAAGGAAATGAACAGCAAGAGTTCATTAACTACGGGAAACAGACCAGACACTGACATCTAGAATCTGTTTAGGAGCCCATATACCAGGGCAGAAGGCGACGGATGATACAACCCGTAACCCCCCGACTGATAGGTAGCGAGGATAACCCTCAGGCTAGAGGAACTAGCCGTCCCATCCAGAACTGGCTAACAAACCCTTCTTCCGGTACACCCTGAAAAGGGACAAAGGAGAACCTCAAGAAAGGATATAAAAACAGGGGGAATCAACACCACCCCACCAGAAACAGGGGGGAGGGAGGTCGCCATCCCCATGAAAACAAGGAAACAGCTACAAGCTGAGGAAAGGACTGACACTCTTCAGAAATAACCCTCTCATGGATCCAAAGGGTGAAGATCCAGTGCTTTGGAAGGGTAGATGACACCAGAAGCCCACAGCAGATCAGAAAGCAGGAGCTTTGCCTGGGTTCAAACCCACTGACCGAAGATTCCCAATAATAGAAGGAATCCCGAAATACTCTCTCCCACACTATGGTAGAGATAAATAAAAAAACGCCCCAGAAGATCAAAGTAAGTATCCCAGGACACCGCTTCTCCAGAAGACAGATCGGATACCATCGTCCTCTAACATGCCGGACCTTGTGTAGGTTCACACGGATTGAGTCTTCTCTTGCACGTGGAAGGAAGATGTAAATGCGCTAAAGCCAGAGATATGGCCATGCGAAACCGCGCAGTAACCTCTGGTGGAAAGAGACCTCCTTCAGGAGAAGGGGTAACGGTATTCGGGACAACTGCCGGTTTAGGAACAGAAGATTCTAGGGAAAAAACCTCACGGGATGCTCAGGCAGATGGCTCAGTGTTCTCTAACCTCTCAACAGTGAAAGAGGAGAACACCCTATGGAGGCATACAGAACATAATTGAGAGGGCTGGGATACCCGGGCCTCCTCACAATATACACACGTATCAAAATCTAACTCAGAGGAACCCCCCCTCTAACATATCAGAATCCTCTATAACTCGACTAGGTAGCTTATGGACAAAAATAACTGGCACCATACACCGCCAATGGCTGGGGCACTCACCACCTCCTATGACCCAGACAGGTAGAAAAACAGATCCTCTCTCCGCATATGCTCAGTCAGGAATACGGAAATGGAAAAACAAAAAAACGCAACTGCACCCGCTCACATGGTGCAACGTGCAAGATCACTCCCATTAAGGAAAAGCGCGCCAGTGTAATAAAACTAAGCAGCAAGAAAATTAACCTGTACGTTCCGTAATGGCCTATGAGCCCTAAACATCTCCTACACCAAAGCAGTCAGAATCACATAACAAACATGAATAAAGACAGCACTGTTCAGTAATCCCCCTCAGGAGATATTAACCCTTGATTCCATAAAGATAAAGGAGTCCCACTGAGACCCCGTCTTCTTATACGTTAACATTCAAGTAAAAATTGAAATGATCTTATTAGAATCTATGCCGTGGAACAGAAAAACGTCAACGCTGATTGCTTATGGAGCTGTTAATATGAGTCGGGATGGTTTCGCAGAAAGACTCTCCCTGCATCTCCGGACTCTAACTTTCATCAATGCTCTCACTGAGAGGCTGACAAGACTACTTAAAACTCCAGTCCCATCTCGAAGAGTACTACTCCGTAATTCTTCCGACACTTCTCTGACGAAAGGCAAATAATGACTGGGGGGAAGTGGGGGAGGTATTTAAGCCTTTGGCTGGGGTGTCCTTGCCTCCTCCTGGTGGCCAGGTTCTGTATTTCCCAAAAGTAATGAATGCAGCTGTGGACTCTCCCTGTATTTAGAAGGAAACATAAATAATGCTTACCTGATAATTTAATTTCCTTCTGTATGAGGAGAGTCCACGGCACCATTTCTTACTGTTGGGAAATACTGAACCTGGCCACCAGGAGGAGGCAAGGACACTCCAGCCAAAGGCTTAAACACTCCCCCTACTTCCCTCATATCCCAGTCATTCTGCCAAGGGAACAAGGAACAGTAGGAGAAATATCAGGGTATCAATGGTGCTGAAATAGAAAAACTAATTTTGGTCCGCCCATCGGAGCATACGGACGGGGGTCGTGGACTCTCCTCATACCGAAGGAAATTAAATTATCAGGTAAGCATAATTTATTTTTTCCTTCTTAATATGAGGAGAGTTCACAACATCATTCCTTACTGTTGGGAAAGCTATACCCAAGCTCTAGAGGACACTGAATGATAACAGGAGGGGTAAAAGAGAGGCAAGACCCTAATCTGAGGGCACCACAGCCTGTAAAACCTTTCCCCAAAAGCTACTTCGGCCAAAGCAAAAACGTCAAACTTGTAAAATTTTGAAAAAGTATGTAAGGAGGACCAGGTAGCAGTTTTACTAATCTGATCCATAGAGGCCTCGTTCTTAAAGGCCCAAGAGGAAGCCACCACTATAGTGGAATGAGCTGTAATCGTCTGAGGAGGTTCAAGTCCCGCTGACTCGTAAACTAAGCGTATAACACTCCTCAACCAAAAAGATAAGGAAGTCGAAGAAGCCTTAAGACTCTTACGCTTTCCAGAGTAGATAGCAAACAAGGAAGAAGTTTGCCTAAAATCCATAGTAGCCTGAAGATAAAACTTCAAAGCTTGAATCACATCCAGATTATGAAGTAAACGTTCCTTTGAAGGAGGAGGATTAGGACATAAGGAAGGAACCACAATCTCCTGATTGATGTTACAATCAGACACCACCTTAGGTAGAAAACCCAAGCGGGTACTAGGACAGCCTTATCAGCGTGGAACACTAGATAAGGAGGCTCACATTGCAAGGTAGATATTTCAGAAACTCTGTGTGCCGACACAATAGCCAATAGAAAAAGAACCTTCCAGGACAACAATTTAATGTCAACCGAATGCATAGGCTCACACGGAGCCCGTTGCAGAAACTTAATAACAAGATTCAAACTCCAAGGTGGAGCATTAGATATTAACACAGGTGTGATCCTAATCAGAGCCTTAACAAAAGATTGCTAGTCAGGGAGCTCTGAGAGCCTCTTGTGCAGTAAAACAGAAAGGGCCGAAATCTGTCCCCTCAGGGAACTGGCAGAAAGGCCCTTCTCCAGACCCTTCTGGAGAAAGGAAAGTATCCTGGCAGCATTAACCTTATGCCAGGCTAAACCACGCTCTTCACACCAGAATAAAAAAATAGCACAGGAGTTTCAGCGCTAAAATCTAAAAAGGATACCTATGCCACTCTCCACTATCTCCCCAAGATAGAAATGGAACAAACAATATGGTGAATGAGAGGGCGCTAAAAGCTGGGTATACTTAACACACCTAATTGGTTAAGATTTGTATCAAAAGTAAGAATTCATCAAAGACGGTTAATTTTATCAATCATTTACTAGTGGGAATATTCCCTATTTGGTGCAATACATAAATTCATAAAAACAATGTATAAAAACAATTTCAGACACATAAAATACTTAACATGATATCTTCAACTTATACTTTAGGAATACCACCCTGATGAAAAAATATATATATATAATATGCGCTTAAAAATAGAATTGATTAAATGCTTAAAACCTTAAAATCAATTTATTCCAGAATATAATGGACAGTCTCTGTAGTCCTTATTAAATCTTCAGCAGATGAAATCCCTTTTGGTTGTTAGGGTATATTACGTATGAGACTTGTCTCCGTGATTATAATCAATATAATGGGTAAAAACGACAAATTGTTTCTTATTTTGGATACTTTGTATCTTTGCTTTGTTATGTATGTAGCTTTAACTCACAGATAGTTGCAGCGGCTGTAACCAAATGCCGCTGTAATCCGTCCAAGATTCTGTGGTCCTTTATCACAACACGCTCCTTGCGTGTGGGCCGCTTTGTATGCTGCAGCTCCTAATCTCCGGCACAGGATTCACCACTCCCTCCGTGGGGAGGTGACCGGCTAAGGTACGCTGCTCCCTGCGTGTAAGTACCTGATGGACTGTTGTCTTTGGCTTCCAATGCTCACAGCTCCCTGCTTGTGAAAGATTATCTGGATCTTCGTAAATGCAATCCTGGAGGTGGAATGAGCACCCGCTCTTAGCGTTAATACGCGCGGGCAAATACTAGGTACCTAGTGGGTTTAGTTCTGGTAAACAGGCAACTTATTACTTCTACGCGTTTCACCCGTGTATGTGGGCTTTATCAAGATCTTTCATGGGTTTTCTGATGCGATTAAAGACTAAGTTGCTGCCAGAGATTTACCAGAAGATCTTGAGGCATTGGTGTCTTTTTTGATCCTAATTGACATCAGACTAAGTGAGAGGCCCTCTTTCAAGGAGCGCTTGCGGAAGCCTCCTGTTCCGTTGTCTCCTATGTGTTTGTTCCCACCCATGTCTCCCTCTCCTCCCATGCCTCCTGGTCCCGTGTCACCAGGTACTGCTGAGCCGATGTAGTTGGAATTCACGCGTCTCTCCATGGCGGAGAGGGCCTTTAGGAGGAGGGAGGGGCTCTGCCTCTATTGTGGGTTACAGGGCACCTTTTGAAGTCTTGTCCTACACGGCCAGGAAACGCTCACACCTAAGGTCCTGTCAGGGGCAGACCTTGGGTGGTTTATCCTCGTCCCCGGAACCGCTAAAGGAGAAACCTTTGGTCACGGTTGTCCTTTCCTGGGTGGACTCCTCCATAGTCACCCAGGCTCTTGTTGACTGCGGTGCTGCGGACTATTTCATTGACAGTTTTTTGTATCAAAGCACTCCATTCCTGTTTTGCCTCGGTCCGTTCCGCTTGCTATTGAGGCCATTGATGGCAGGCCCCTTCAGCCCGCACTCGTTACTCACAAAACTGCTCCGTTATCCATGGCTGTCGGGGCGCTCCATTTTGAAACTCTCGAGTTCCAGGTCATAAACTCTCCGCATTTCCAGTTGTTCTGTTTTCCCCTCTGTCCAAGGAGGAGTCTGTACCTACTTCAGTTATACCTCCTGACCATATTTTGGCTACCATACGTACTAATTTGACTTCTCCCTTGGGGGAGGAGATTCTGGCTGCACGAAGCAATGCACCTCCTGAGAAACCTAGTGGTGTTTTGTTCCTGTGAATCTTCTAACTAAACGTTTGCACACTTACCACTATCCTAAAGCCGCAGGTCATCCAGGCAAGAACCAAATGATTTGGTCTGTCACTCGACAATTCTGGTGGCCAGGTCTTCGTTCTGATGTTGCTGCGTATGTTGCCTCCTGCTCAGTTTGTGCACAGAATAAGACTCCTCGACGTCTTCCTGTGGGTCTTCTTCAACCTAATGCTAATGGTGAGCGCCTTTGGAAACATCTTTCCATGGACTTCATTGTCGAGCTCCCTGTTTCCAATGACAATACTGTTATCCTTATGGTCATTTTTCTAAAATGCCTACCGCTCAGGAGCTTGCTTCAATTTTTGCCTGGGAGGTCTTCGTTTACATGGGTTACCCAAGGAGAGAGTGTCGGAGCGGGGTAGCCAGTTTGTCTCCAGATTTTGGCGTTCCAGCTTTCCTTCTCCTCTGCATATCACCCTCAATCCAATGGGGCTGCGTAACGGTCTAATCAAGCTCTGGAACAGTTACTCCTTTGCTATGTCTCAGATCACCACAATAATTGGTCTGAACTGTTACCTTGGGCAGAGTTTGCTCGTAATAGTGCTATTAATGCTTCCTCCAAGTTAACCCCGTTCATGGCGAATTATGCGTTTCAACCATCCTTGTTGCCCGATTCATTCATGTCTCAGGGTATTCCGGCTTTGGAGGAGCATCTCCGGCAACTCTGTTCCACGTGGGTGCAGATTCAGGATTGCCTTCATAGTTCTATGCAGCGCTAAAAGTTCCAGGCTGATCGTAGGCGTCTGCCTGCGCCTTCCTACCAGGTTGGTGAGAGAGTTTGGCTGTCCTCCTGCAACTTGAATCATCGTGTGCCTTCCGATAAACTGGCTCCCTGTTATGTTGGTCTTTTTCGAATACTCCGACGGGTCAATCCTGTGGCCTACGATCTTAACCTTCCTCCTGCAATGCGCATCTCCACTGTTTTTCATGTCTCCCTCTTAAATCCATTGGTTTGTAATCGGTTTACCACTGTGTTGCCTCGTCCCCGTCCTATCTTTGTTGACAACCATGAGGAGTATGAGGTCAGCAGCATTATTGACTCTCGTATGTCCAGGGGCCGCGTACAGTATTTGGTTCACTGGAGGGGCTACGGTTCGGAGGAACGTTCATGGGTTCCCTCCTCTGATGTTCATGCTCCCGCCCTCCTCCATGCCTTCCATGCCCGTTTCCCCAATAAGCCTTTTGTCCTCCCGCGGGGGAGGGGTTGTTGAGGGGAGGGTACTGTCAGGGTTTTTTCCCTGTTTTGTTTGCCATGTGCTGCTGGCAGCCATTTTACTCACCTCTCTTGCTGACTCTGGTGCATACTGTGTGATGCTGCTCATTTCCTGCACTTCCTTTTATGGCCAGACTGGTGTACATCATCAGTGTGAGACAGGATGCAGTCTCAGAATTGTGATGTCATCACTTATTATTTAAAGGGCCTCTGTTCAGTATGCTTTGCCCTTGCGTTGTCTCAGACCTGTTTGTGAGAGCTCCTGTGCATTACCTGGCTGTCCAATGTCCTTTCTGGTTCCTGATTCCTGACTTGCTCCTGACTCTGCTGTTCTCCTTGTTCCTGATTCCGGCTCGTCTGACTACTCGCTTTGGCTCCTGACTCGGCTTGTCTGACTACCAGCTCTGGTTTTGATTCCTGGCTTGTTATTTGACTTGTGGACTTTTTATTATTTTTTGCTATTAATAAAGGTGTGATTATTTTTGCACTTCTTGTCTCAGTCTGATTCTTGGCACCCTGACAGATTGTCTGCTGAGAAAGGCCGCTTCCCAGTTGTCCACACCCGGAATGTGGATCGCTGACAGTGAGCAGTTGTGGGCCTCCGCACACTCCAGAATCAGAGATACTTCCCTCCTTGCTAGGGAGCTCCTTGTTCGCCCCTGAGCCACCAAAGTTGTGTTGTCTGATGGTGGGAATCTGATAAACTGGAACGAACCCAGAAGAGGCCAAGCCTTCAGAGCATTTAAGATCGCTCAAAGATCCAGAATGTTGATCGGGAGGTGGGATCCCTCTCGAGAACACAGGCCCTGTGCCTTCCTGGCACCCCAAAAGGCTCCCCGTCCTGATAGACTTGCATCCGTAGTCACAATCTCCCAGGATGGTCTCCAGAAGGATGTCCCTTGGGACTAGCGCTGCGGAATCTGTTGGCGCTCTACAAATAACCGATATTATTATTATTATTATTATTATTATCAGGTGATCTGGACAGACCAGATGTCCAGAGAAATCTGTTGAGACAGATCCGAATGATCGCCATTCCACTGTCTCAGCATGCACAGCTGAAGAGGTCTGAGATGGAATCTGGCAAAAGGAATGATGTCCATGCTGGACATCATGAGACCAATCACCTCCATACACCGAGCCACAGAGGGCCTTAAGGAGGTCTGGAGGGCAAGACAAGCAGATGTTAGCTTGTAACGTCTCTGGTCTGTAAGGAATATCCTCATGGATATGGAGTCTATTATAGTACCCAGGAATTCCACCCTGGTACTAGGAATAAGAGAACTCTTTTCTAAGTTTATCTGCCAAGCATGAAATCGAAGAAGAAAAGAAGAGCTTTCGAATGGTCCTCCACCAGACGACAGCATGGTGCTTGAACCAGAAAATTGTCCAAGTATGGAGCCACTGCTATACCTCTGGTTCTGGCCACTGCAAGCAGAGCCCCTAGAACCTTCGTAAAAACTCTTGGAGCAGTAGCTAGACCAAACAGAAGTGCAATAAACTGGAAGTGCTGGTCCAAGAACGCAAACCTTAGGAACCTGAAGTGTTCCTTGTGGATTGGAAAGTGAAGGTAAGCATCCTTCAGATCTATAGTAGTCATGAATTGTCCTTCCTGAACTAAGGGAAGGATATACCTTATCGTCTCCATATTGAACGCCCGAGAACGTCCGAGAAGAGCGACAGTCTGCCCCCTATGTGATCCAGAACCGGATTGGGGGCCGCTCTTTATGCAGACTTTGTCTCTGCGGGCTTCTTGCTCTGCTTGGATTTATTCCAGGACTGAGCCGGTTTCCTAGTACCCTTGGATTGCTCGGGCTTTGCAGTGGGCTGTGGCCGATGGGATTTATCAGAACGAAAGGAACGAAAAACATAATTTATGCTTACCTGATAAATTCCTTTCTTCTGTTGTGTGATCAGTCCACGGGTCATCATTACTTCTGGGATATAACTCCTCCCCAACAGGAAATGCAAGAGGATTCACCCAGCAGAGCTGCATATAGCTCCTCCCCTCTACGTCAGTCCCAGTCATTCGACCAAGAATCAACGAGAAAGGAGTAACCAAGGGTGAAGTGGTGACTGGAGTATAATTTAAAAGATATTTACCTGCCTTAAAACAGGGCGGGCCGTGGACTGATCACACAACAGAAGAAAGGAATTTATCAGGTAAGCATAAATTATGTTTTCTTCTGTTATGTGTGATCAGTCCACGGGTCATCATTACTTCTGGGATACCAATACCAAAGCAAAAGTACACGGATGACGGGAGGGATAGGCAGGCTCATTATACAGAAGGAACCACTGCCTGAAGAACCTTTCTCCCAAAAATAGCCTCCGAAGAAGCAAAAGTGTCAAATTTGTAAAATTTGGAAAAAGTATGAAGCGAAGACCAAGTTGCAGCCTTGCAAATCTGTTCAACAGAGGCCTCATTCTTAAAGGCCCAAGTGGAAGCCACAGCTCTAGTGGAGTGAGCTGTAATTCTTTCAGGAGGCTGCTGTCCAGCAGTCTCATAGGCTAAACGTATTATGCTACGAAGCCAAAAAGAGAGAGAGGTAGCAGAAGCTTTTTGACCTCTCCTCTGTCCAGAATAAACGACAAACAGGGAAGAAGTTTGGCGAAAATCTTTAGTTGCCTGCAAGTAGAACTTGAGGGCACGAACTACATCCAGATTGTGTAGAAGACGTTCCTTCTTTGAAGAAGGATTTGGACACAAGGATGGAACAACAATCTCTTGATTGATATTCCTGTTAGTGACTACCTTAGGTAAGAACCCAGGTTTAGTACGCAGAACTACCTTGTCTGAGTGAAAAATCAGATAAGGAGAATCACAATGTAAGGCTGATAACTCAGAGACTCTTCGAGCCGAGGAAATAGCCATTAAAAACAGAACTTTCCAAGATAACAATTTTATATCAATGGAATGAAGGGGTTCAAACGGAACACCCTGTAAAACGTTAAGAACTAAGTTTAAACTCCATGGCGGAGCAACAGCTTTAAACACAGGCTTGATCCTAGCTAAAGCCTGACAAAAAGCCTGGACGTCTGGATTTTCTGACAGACGCCTGTGTAATAAGATGGACAGAGCTGAAATCTGTCCCTTTAATGAACTAGCTGATAAACCCTTTTCTAAACCTTCTTGTAGAAAGGACAATATCCTAGGGATCCTAACCTTACTCCAGGAGTAACCTTTGGATTCGCACCAGTATAGGTATTTACGCCATATTTTATGGTAAATCCTTCTGGTAACAGGCTTCCTAGCCTGTATCAGGGTATCAATAACCGACTCAGAAAAACCACGTTTTGATAAAATCAAGCGTTCAATTTCCAAGCAGTCAGCTTCAGAGAAGTTAGATTTAGATGTTTGAATGGACCCTGTATCAGAAGGTCCTGTCTTAGAGGTAGAGACCAAGGCGGACAGGATGACATGTCCACTAGATCTGCATACCAAGTCCTGCGTGGCCATGCAGGCGCTATTAGAATCACTGATGCTCTCTCCTGTTTGATTTTGGCAATCAATCGAGGAAGCAGCGGGAAGGGTGGAAACACATAAGCCATCCCGAAGTACCAAGGTGCTGTCAAAGCATCTATCAGAACCGCTCCCGGATCCCTGGATCTGGACCCGTAGTGGGGAAGTTTGGCGTTCTGGCGAGACGCCATGAGATCTATCTCTGGTTTGCCCCAACGTCGAAGTATTTGGGCAAAGACCTCCGGATGAAGTTCCCACTCCCCCGGATGAAAAGTCTGGCGACTCAAGAAATCCGCCTCCCAGTTCTCCACTCCCGGGATGTGGATTGCTGACAGGTGGCAAGAGTGAGACTCTGCCCAGCGAATTATCTTTGATACTTCCATCATTGCTAGGGAGCTTCTTGTCCCTCCCTGATGGTTGATGTAAGCTACAGTCGTGATGTTGTCCGACTGAAACCTGATGAACCCCCGAGTTGTTAATTGGGGCCAAGCCAGAAGGGCATTGAGAACTGCTCTCAATTCCAGAATGTTTATTGGAAGGAGACTCTCCTCCTGATTCCATAGTCCCTGAGCCTTCAGAGAATTCCAGACAGCGCCCCAACCTAGTAGGCTGGCGTCTGTTGTTACAATTGTCCAGTCTGGCCTGCTGAATGGCATCCCCCTGGACAGGTGTGGCCGATAAAGCCACCATAGAAGAGAATTTCTGGTCTCTTGATTCAGATTCAGAGTAGGGGACAAATCTGAGTAATCCCCATTCCACTGACTTAGCATGCACAATTGCAGCGGTCTGAGGTGTAGGCGTGCAAAAGGTACTATGTCCATTGCCGCTACCATTAAGCCGATCACCTCCATGCATTGAGCTACTGACGGGTGTTGAATGGAATGAAGGACACGGCATGCATTTTGAAGCTTTGTTAACCTGTCTTCTGTCAGGTAAATCTTCATTTCTACAGAATCTATAAGAGTCCCTAAGAATGGAACTCTTGTGAGAGGAAAAAGAGAACTCTTCTTTTCGTTCACTTTCCATCCATGCGACCTTAGAAATGCCAGAACTAACTCTGTATGAGACTTGGCAGTTTGAAAGCTTGAAGCTTGTATCAGAATGTCGTCTAGGTACGGAGCTACCGAAATCCCTCGCGGTCTTAGTACCGCCAGAAGGGCACCCAGAACCTTTGTGAATATTCTTGGAGCCGTAGCCAATCCGAATGGAAGAGCTACAAACTGGTAGTGCCTGTCTAGGAAGGCAAACCTTAGATACCGGTGATGATCTTTGTGAATCGGTATGTGAAGGTAAGCATCTTTTAAATCCACTGTGGTCATGTACTGACCCTTTTGGATCATGGGTAAGATTGTCCGAATAGTTTCCATTTTGAACGATGGAACTCTTAGGAATTTGTTTAGCATCTTTAAATCTAAGATTGGCCTGAAAGTTCCCTCTTTTTTGGGAACCACAAACAGGTTTGAGTAGAACCCTTGTCCTTGTTCCGACCGCGGAACCGGATGGATCACTCCCATTAATAACAGATCTTGTACACAGCGTAGAAACGCTTCTTTCTTTATCTGGTTTGTTGACAACCTTGACAGATGAAATCTCCCTCTTGGGGGAGATAATTTGAAGTCTAGAAGGTATCCCTGAGATATGATCTCTAGCGCCCAGGGATCCTGAACATCTCTTGCCCAGGCCTGGGCGAAGAGAGAAAGTCTGCCCCCCACTAGATCCGGTCCCGGATCGGGGGCTCTCGGTTCATGCTGTCTTTGGGGCAGCAGCAGGTTTCCATTAGTAAAATAACAATAATTAAATTTGACATAAAAATTACAGAGCAACGTTTTTATTCACAGTCAATATAAAATTCTCACAGCTCTGCTGAGAGAATCTACCTCCCTCTAAAGAAGTTTGAAGACCCCTGAGATCTGTCGGAGATGAACCGGATCATGCAGGAAATATAAGAGTAACTGACTGGAAATTTTTGATGCGTAGCAAAGAGCGCCAAAAACGGCCCCTCCCCCTCACACACAGCAGTGAAGAGAAACGAAACTGTCACAATTAAAACCAAACAACTGCCAAGTGGAAAATAATGCCCAAATATTTATTTACTCAGTACCTCAGAAATGTAAACGATTCTACATTCCAGCAAAAACGTTTAACATGATAAATACTTATTAAAAGGATTAGTGACTTTTAACAGAGTAGTTCCGGTGAAATACCATCCCCAGAATACTGAAGTGTATACATACATGTCATTATAACGGTATGGCAGGATTTTCTCATCAATTCCATTCAGAAAATAAAAACTGCTACATACCTCAATGCAGATTCATCTGCCCGCTGTCCCCTGATCTGAAGCTTTTACCTCCCTCAGATGGCCGAGAACAGCAATATGATCTTAACTACTCCGGTTAAAATCATAGTAAAAAAAACTCTGGTAGATTCTTCCTCAAACTCTGCCAGAGAAGTAATAACACGCTCCGGTGCTATTGTAAAATAACAAACTTTTGATTGAAGTCATAAAAACTAAGTATAATCACCATAGTCCTCTCACACATCCTATCTAGTCGTTGGGTGCAAGAGAATGACTGGGACTGACGTAGAGGGGAGGAGCTATATGCAGCTCTGCTGGGTGAATCCTCTTGCATTTCCTGTTGGGGAGGAGTTATATCCCAGAAGTAATGATGACCCGTGGACTGATCACACATAACAGAAGAAATTAGGACCTTTTCCCTAAGGCTTGTTCTTCTTATCCTGCGGTAAAAAGGCACCCTTGCCTCCAGTAACCGTGGAGATAATTGAGTCCAGGCCTGGACCAAATAAAATCTTTCCCTTAAAGGGAAGGGAAAGAAGTCTGGACTTAGAAGTGATGTCCGCAGACCAGGACTTCAACCAGAGTGCCCTAAGTGCTTGAATAGAAAAACCGGAAGCCTTAGCATTCAGGCGAATAATTTGCATATTAGCATCACAAATAAAAGATTTAGCCAACCTTAGGCCTTAATTCTTTCCTGGATCACGTTGATGGGACCCTCCACCTTGATCAACTCAAATAAGTCATCACACCAGCAGGTAGCCGCTCCAGCAACCACAGCAACAGACGCTTCCGGTTGAAACAAATATCCTGTATGTTGAAACATCTTTCTTAACAGAGTTTCTAACTTCTTATCCATGGGCTCTTTAAACGACGAACTATCCTCAAGCGGGATAGTAGTGCGCTTAGCAAGCGTGGAGATAGCGCCATCTACCTTGGGGATGGAACCCCACAACTCCAATTGAGAGTCCAGGACAGGGAACAATTACTTAAAGGAAGAAGAAGGGGAAAATGAAGAACCAATCCTTTCCCATTCATTCTTAATAATATTCGCCATCTTTACGAGAACTGGGAAAGTTTGTGGTACAACCCTGTCCTCGTAGACCTTATCTATTTTAGGTATCAAAGGTTCCTCAGGCAATTTGGGCTCCGGAACCCCTAACGTAGCCAAAACTTCCTTCAACGGGAAGCGTAAATGCTCAATCCTAAATCTAAAGTCTGGTTCCTTCGCAGCTGGAGGCTTAGAGGCAGCAGTTTCCGACCCAGAAAGAGTGCCCTCTGAAGTATCGGAGGCGCCCTCATCATTGGAAATTCTTTTATCAGATAAATCTAAAACTAGTTGATGACCCCTGGGAAGGATAGCAATATTTGACCTTTCGCTTGCGCTTAGCAGGGTGAGGTACAGCACTAAAGGCAACAGACACTGCCGTTTGTAACTGCTCAGTAAAGTCTGGCGGTAAAAGGCCCCCTCCAGATGGAGGATTAGGAGTGCTACGGGAAGCTGCATGTGTATTAGGAGATGACTGTAGGGTGCGCACCTCACGGAACGGAGACTCCTCAAAGGTAGATGACTCAGTGGTATCAAATATATTAACCTTCTTTGACATGATTACTTTAAAGGGATGTGGAACATAGTTGAGCAGGCGGGTATACTGCGGCCTCCTCACAATATAGACAAACATTAGACTTAGGCAAAGAGGGAGTGCCCTCTAACGCATCAGAATCCTCCATAGCTTGCGCTCACAAAGCAGACTATTGATTAATAAGAAAAAATGGCACCTTTATACTCCCAATGGCTGGGGCATTCACCACCTCCTATAACCCAGGCCAAACAGAGAAAACGCTTCTTCTCTGTTAAACCGCTCGGTCAAGAAAGAGGAAATAAGTGTGACCACACCCGGTCACGTGGTGCGCAATGCAGGACCACCCCTGCTATATTAGCAAAAAAATGTGCCAAACCTTCCCAAAACAAAAGTAAAAAAAGCCTGTACATTCCAACATCTGCCTGAGCCTCATCTCACACATGTCGCAGCATAATCAAATACATTTATGAGATTAATCCCCAATGTTCAATAATCCCCCTCCGGAGATATTAAACCTTGATTCCATACAGATAAAAGGAGCCACACCGAGACCCTGTCTTCTTTTGTTATCATATGTGTAAACAAAAATGAAACGATCTTACTGGAATCTATGCCGTGGAACAGAAATACAGCCTCTCAAGTTTAACAGCCTCTCAAGTCTTGTAGCATCACTCATGACATGGACTTGAGTGATGGAAGCAGGCAGTGAAACTCATCAACTCCGATTGCTTAGGAGCTGTTAATACGAGTCTGGATGCGTTTGCAGAAAGAGTCTCCCTGCATCTCCAGACTCTAACATTCATCAATGCTCTAACTGAGAGGCTGACAAGACTACTTAAAACTCCAGTCCCATTTCGAAGGGTAGATACCCTTCATAAGGAACTACTCCAAATCTTCTGACACTTCTCTGTCAACCTCTTGTGACAAAAGGCAAAGAATGACTGGGATATGAGGGAAGTAGGGGGAGTATTTAAGCCTTTGGCTGGGGTGTCTTTACCTCCTCCTGGTAACCAGGTTCAGTATTTCCCAACAGTAAGGAATTATGCAGTGGACTCTCCTCATATTAAGAAGGAAACAATA
The DNA here is from genome assembly GCF_027579735.1 of Bombina bombina. Lineage (NCBI taxonomy): Eukaryota > Metazoa > Chordata > Amphibia > Anura > Bombinatoridae > Bombina > Bombina bombina. The sequence goes on along the minus strand of NC_069502.1, from coordinate 123,567,772 downwards.
GATCTGGGGTTATGTTTATTGAAAGACAATTACCAATTACTCAGTAAAAGCCCTGTGCTGGACAAAAAAGCTGTCATCCAGCAAGGTCCAAACTTTCAACTGTGATCATCTTTCTTTTGCCGTATCCATGAGGCAGCCATGTTCCTTGCATGTTATTGCTACCACATGAAAAAGCCTGAAACAACAAATTTAAGAAGCAGTCACTGCTTCTTTACCTTCTACACCAACACGGCAAGTTAAATCATCCTGACACACACAATTTGTTGCACGAGAGCAGGAGGCAGGATTACAGAAGAGATTTGGTGACATTTTGCCATGCAATGCAGCATTACAAGTGAAATCTTAATTTTTCCATTAAATACATAAAACACTGCGAGTCCTAATTATGTATTCTTTCCAGTTATTTACAGGTAGGTTGTTTGAACTGATTTAATAAATTACACCCCTTTTTCAAATTGAATATTGAAACAATAGGAATACAGAATAATTAAGAGAGGCATTATAAGTAGTTCCATTGATTTACCACATAATTCAAATGAGTGCTTCTAACATATCTTTAAATCTCTCCATACAGGGCTGGAAAAAATTTAAAGGGACATGAAACCCAATTTTCAGATAGATAGAGAACAAATTCAGATAGAGAAGACATTTTTAAAAAAGTTTCCAATTTACTTATATTATCAAATTTGCTTCATTCTTATGGTATTCTATGTTGAAGAGATATCTAAATAGGCAGTGTGTACATGCCTGGAGTACTACATGACACTGCCCATATAGTGTTTCAGACATATATGCACACTCCTGAATTTATCTTCCTGCTTTTCAACAAAAGATAACAAGAAAACTAAGAAAATGTGATAATAGAAGTACATTGGAAAGTTGTTTAAAACCGTATGTTCTACCTGAATCATGAAAGAAAAAAATTGGGTTTATGTCGCTTTAAAGTTTAACATTCAGGGGAAAAAAATAGTAAAGAGAAAAAAAGTTACTAGTCCATTTAATAATTTTTTTTTTATAAAATCACTACAATTTGTTTTTACTAGTATGGGACTAGTGGAAATCTGTGTGAGAGAGTGTGTACATGTGAGAGTGTGAATGTGTGAGAGACATATACAAATATATATATATATATATATATATATACTAGTCCTAAAGCCCGTTCACACAGGCCTTTTTTTGCTGTACAGTGGTCCCACCCCTTGCTCTCTCTCCCCCTCTCTTTTGTGCTCTCTCCCCCCCCTCTATTTTGCGCGCTCTCCCCCTCTCTTTTGCGTTCTCTCTCGCTCCACCTCTCTTTTGCTCCCCCTCTCTTTTGCTCTCTCTCTCCCCCCTCTCTTTTACGCTCTCTCTCCCCCTCTCTTTTGCATTCTCTCTTTTGCTCTCTCTCCCCCCTCTTTTGCGCGCTCTCTCTCCCCCTCTCTTTTGCGCTCTCTCTCCCCCTCTTTTGCGCTCTCTCTCCCTCTCTTTTGTGCTCTCTCTCCCCCCTCTCTTTTGTGCTCTCTTTTGCTCCCTCTCTCCCCCACTCTTTTTCTCTCTCTCAACCCCCTCTCTTTTGCGCTCTCTCTCTCCCCCTATCTTTTGTGCTCTCTCTCTCCCCCTCTCTTTTGCTCTCTCTCCCCCCCTCTTTTGCTGTCTCTCTCCCTCTCTTTTGCTCTCTCTCTCTCCCCCTCTTTTGCCGTCTCTCTCCCTCTCTTTTGCGCTCTCCCCCCCTCTCTTTTGCGCTCTCTCCCCCCTCTCTTTTGCGCTCTCTCCCCCCTCTCTTTTGCCATCTCTCTCCCTCCTTTCTTTTGCCGTCTCTCTCCCTCCTCTCTTTTGCTGTCTCTCTCCCCCCTCTCTTTTGCTGTCTCTCTCCCCCCTCTCTTTTGCTGTCTCTCTCTCCCCCCTCTCTTTTGCTGTCTCTCTCTCCCCCCTCTCTTTTGCTGTCTCTCTCTCCCCCCTCTCTTTTGCCGTCTCTCTCCCCCCTCTCTTTTGCTGTCTCTCTCCCCCTCTCTTTTGCGGTCTCTCTCCCCCTCTTTCTTTTGCGGTCTCTCTCCCCCTCTTTCTTTTGCTGTCTCTCTCTCCCTCTCTCTATCCCCCCTCTTCTGCTCTCTCTATCCACCCTCTTCTGCTCTCTCTATCCCACCTCTTTAGAGCTCTCTGTCTCTCGGCATCTGGCCCCGCCCACGCCACGTCGCACCCGTCCGGCCACGTCCACGTCGCACCCGCCCGGTCACGCCCACTCCGCACCCGTCCGGCCACGCCCACTCCACCACACGACACCAGGTCAGTTGGAAGGCCAGGTGTGTTTGTCCTCGCGCACAGTCTCTACTTCGCATGACAGCTTGGGACAATCACACTTGGCCTTTTATTATATAGGATTGCGCTGCTTCCTAGTGAGGCACGTTCCTGTAAATAGCTTTACATAGACGGCTGCTTTGCTAATACTGTTTATTCCCCTCTAGATAAAATACAACAGTAGGAACAAGACAAGATTAGACAAAGTACCTGCAGCTCTCCTTGCCACCAGCCAGAAGCGTTCTTCTTTAGTATTAGTATAAGCTGCCCTGGAGCCAAACTAAGCTGCTCAGTTCCTGTAGCGGTATATGCCGTTGTTACCTGGGCAATTTCTGAAAACAGAAGACAGTTGTCACCATCATGATTTGACATCTGGTGCAGGCAACAAAAGCAATAATATGAAGATCTCATGCTTATGAGAACCGGCTCACAGATGTACAGCAATGTTTGAGACCATGTTCCTAAGAAGTGGCATGAAAGAATGAACAGATAATGTAACACTTAGAGGAATATTCTAAAAGGAACAATACATCTCATGTTATGGACATGTGCAGAGCCTAATTTCTTTTATGATTTACTAATTCCTAAACTTTAGAGCAGGAGATGCTATGTTTTGTGGATGAGTTTTAAACCTTTTACATCAGGCAAGTCATTCTAAGAAGAACAAACCAAAGAGTTATATGAAAGTCATTAAAGTGACAAGAATGATTTCAAGCCAAAGAAGCACTGAAGCAAAGCATTAGGGGAAATAAGCAAAAGGCCATGGTCTATATGGAGGAGCATTAGCTGTAAACATGCCATGTAATAGGTTGCTAGCAAGGCCTCACCTAGAATACTGTGAGCGGTTCTGGAGACCACATCTCCAGAAGGAAATAAATTAGAAACAGTATAGATAAGTGCTACTAACATACAGTTATGGACTACAGGATACAACACATTTGAAATTAATTAAAGGAACCTGAAACACAAATATTTTTTTTTTACGATTCAGGTACAGCACTGATTTTTAAACAACGTTCCAATTTACTTCTGTTTTCAATTTTGATTAATTATTTTAGTATCCTTTGTTGAAGGAGCAGCAATACAATACTGGGAGCTAGATGAACACATTGGTAAGCCAATAACAAGAGGCATTTATGTGCAGCCATCAATCATTAGCCAAGCTCCCAGTGGAGCATTGCGGCTCCCAAGCCTACCTAGATATGCTTTTAAACAAAGAACACCAAAAGAACTAAGCAAATGAGATAATAAATATAAAATGGAAAGTTGTTTAAAACTGTAAGATCATTAAATGCTGGCTACATGTGGTAAAAGCAAAAGGAATTTAAAATAAAAAGTAACAATTATAAAAGACTACTTTCATTCAATCTGTGCAGGTAACACTGAGTTTGGCTGCACAAAATACTTCACATGATAGGAGGAGGTGTTAGTATTTCAAAAAGAAGTCTGAACTACTTAGACTTGAATCTAATTTTTCCTGGTACCAGCATAATGTGTACAATTAATATGTCACATATGTGGCACCCTCTGTGCATTCTCAGCGGATTTGGCAGGATTGCATTGTGCGGGTGAGACCAGTTTCATGGCACATAATACTCTATCAGTTTCTTGTCCCAAGCCAAGATCTACACTGAATGGTTTGAAAATCTACACAAAATTATAACTTTTTATATCCGTTTATAGGGCACATTCATTACATACATTATGCTCAAGTCAAATAGCCCCAGAAAAAAAAACTTAAAGTATACTTACCTGATCATTTTCTTTTCTTCAAATGGAAAGAGTCCACAGCTGCATTAATTACTTTTGGAAAAAAAGAACCTGGCCACCAGGAGGAGGCAAAGACAACCCAGCCAAAGGCTTAAATACTCCTACCCCTTCCCTCATCCCCCAGTCATTCTGCCGAGGAACAAGGACCAGTAGAAGAAACAACAGGGTGAAAAAGTGCCAGAAGAACAAAAATAACAGATGCCCCACAGAAAAAATACAGGCGGGGAGCTGTGGACTCTTTCCATTTGAAGAAAAGAAAATTATCAGGTAAGCATAATTTAAGTTTTTCTTCATAAATGGAAAGAGTCCACAGCTGCATTCATTACTTTTGGGAAAACAATACCCAAGCTATAGAGGACACTGAATGCAAAAACAGGAGGGTACAAGAGGCGGCCCATTCTGAGGGCACCAGGCCTGAAAACCCCAACCCAACAAAATCCTGCTTCCTCTGAAGCCGAGAACAACTTTGGAAAAAAAGGAAAATGCCCAAGCACACTGACCCGCAGATAGTCCACAGCCTTGCTAGAGACCACAGGAACTAGACTCGACTGAGTCAACAGCCTCCAAGAGACACCCCTTACTAAAGAAAGGGAACAAACTACTGTATTCTTCCTCAAAGAAGAAAAGGTACAGAGAAAACATGATTGTACTTGTAAAGCGGGGCTAATCCCCCTTAAGGGACTCAAGGCGCTGCTCATTTTATCAACCTCGAAAGGAGGAAAGGTTGAGCAGACCTCGCCGGGGATCGAACTTGCAACCCTCGGTTTGCTACAGTGCATTAGTATGCTGAGCTAGCTTCCAGCTAGCATAAGGAACTACAGAAAAAAACCCTAAAAAGGGCACAAGTCCTAAATAAAAACACAGAGCAAAAACCCGAGAAACCGAGTCAGGCTAACAGAGACCCAACCAGTCTCATAGAAACAAGGGGAGGCAAAGCCCAGATCTCAGAAATACAGAAACCACGGGATAAGGCCGGGAGTCTGAAACAGAGAGAGCATCTTCCCCTAACACAGTGCAACCGCACTCTAGAAAGCAACTGAAGACTAAGGTCCCCAAGTCGCAAAAAGGTATCTCAGAATACAGAAATATTCAGAACGAAACCTCGTGCAGCAAGCTCAGATAGGTCTGATGAACAACACATGAAGCAAAAACACTGCACGCTGCAGTCATCTAAAAATGACTCTGAAATGTAAATACTTGCAGGGCAAGTAGAAAGCAGCTGAAGATAGGATCCTTCAGATTGCTAAGTATCCACTAACCAGCGGATAACGTTGCAGGCTATCTAAGAGACGCCAGTCCTTCCCACAAATCTTGAATGTGGAGAAAGGAGAAACTTCGAAAAGGCTTACTGTGTACCTCGAATGCTCCAAGGATGAAATAGCAGAGAAACAGATCTCAGATCCTGCTCAAACACCAGACCAGCCCAAGCGACAGACATGTCTGATAGACAGGGGGACAGAAGACCCCAACAAAAAAGCCACAGGGAATGGAAGAAAAAAGGGGGGACTCACCCACCCCAAAAGAGCTCGGGTGCCAACCCAATCCGCTCCTCCAAAATAAGACACTCCCAAGGAGAACCCCCTAGGACCTGGAATAGAGAAAAGTGCAATAGATCCGTAGGAGGACCTGTCACAACTCTCTTAGACAGTCTCTACATAGAGAGACCAATTACCAGCAGGTGGAACAGAGCCCACAGAGCAGCAGATGCTGCCCCTTACAGAAATATGCCACCTGAACCAACCTCCTACACACAGGGGAGGACAAGGACCCTCCAGAGAGAGGAAACCCAAACTCATAAGGAAGATAAAGTATCCCCTCCAAAAGGAAGATAACAACAGCGTACACGCCCACAAGACATGAAGCCATAGTATGATCAAAACACGGACTGAATGATAAATCATCGAGACACAACTGTTGACCCAAAAGAGAAAAAAACTCCCCATAGAGGAGCACACTATCCGAAGGACAAGTAAGGCCTTAAAGTTTATAACCAGTACCCGAAGGTGGATGAGAACTCTGGCCTACCTGCTTGCAAGCCCAATGAGCTAGCCCCTATGTCGCAACATAGGGTCCCTGAAAAAAACTGGGTCGTCCCGAACCAGTCCATCGGATCATAAGTCTCAAGACATCCAAGAAGGATCCAAGACAAGAACTCCAGACCCGGGACCCAGAATCGTCCTAGAACGAACGACACCCTCAGGGAACACAAGATACCCTGTCTGAAGCAATCAGACCTCACAGGGGGTGAGAACCGTACAGGACTCACTAGAATTCCCAGCCCAAACGGAAGAGAACACCCTTAGCCAGAGGTCAACACCCCCCCAGCAAGCTACTAGGCCGCGACAAAGCCACACAATTTCTCTAGAGCCCAAAGGCCCCAAGGGCAGCACTAAGGGAAATGAAAATGAGAACAGTCACCTGAAAGAGAGTAGAAGAAAGGCTAGTCTCCGTAATCCTTTCAGATTAACGGTCCAGAGGACCACACCCAAGGGAGAAGAATGCAAAGCATCCCGAACCCAGACAGAAAAACATCCCCTAAGCAAAGAGCTTGGAAAAAGAGACAACACCTCCTATCGCCCCTGATATGGAGACGATTAACTCCCGAAGGAAGACAGAGCCTCTCGGCCTTCACTTCCTAATTAAGCGGCCAAAGACGCCACAAATCCGGATGAAGTCCAGAAAGTCTCGACCCGAAGGAAGAGAACCTCTAAAAGGAATAAGTCCTAAAAGGTCACTTCCAAAGAGACTATGAAAGGCAAAACCGTAAGAACGGCGGTATGAAGGACCTAAATCCTCCAAGCCTCCAACCCACAAAAGGAACACTCTAGTTCCTGAAAAATTCGGAAACGACTGAGCATGTCGCCGCGGATCTCAATGGAGTCCCAGTCCACTAGATTGAAAAGCGAATGAGAACTGAACCAATCCCCCATGCCCCTAAGCAACCACAGACCCTCAAGTCCTCTCAGGGTGCTAGTTGAAGCTTGTAAAACAAGACAATCACACAATCATATTGTGATCACTGGACAACCTTAGCAGACCAACCAGACATAAAAAGGTGCCACGTGTCTGAACTAGGCCTCAAAGAATGAAGGATTTGTACCCAGTCAGAACCAGCCTGAAACCAAGGGCCTCAGCACTGTCAAGGCCACATAGAGTCTCCCCCGATGATGGAGGAATAAAGAACAGTCAGACAGACTTTTGTAAACAGAGCTAACAAAATCGCAAGTATCAATTCAAGAGAGGAAAGTTCCCGAAGGAAACATCACACCACAACATGAGCTTTAAACTAAATAAAAATCATCCTCACCGGATGAAAATAAAAGATAAGGAAACCCATAGGTTATCGCCCAGGTAGAACGGACAGACCCAAAGGACCAGCCCAACAGGGGACAGAGACTTCCAAGCTCAGAACTGGAAAAGGATACACAAATAACAGACTATCCCGAGGAACAGAGCACTCTAAAACGGCATTCGGAACATAACTGATGGGCATGTATCACCCGGGCCAATTCATATTCTTCGCAAGAAGTAGAGACTGAATCAGAGACATCCGTCTGTCTCCAAGAATCCTCCATAACTGGGACACTGCCGCCTCCAGAGAACCAGACACCAGCGGACCAGGATTTCTCCGTCGCCACGCGGTCAGGAAAACACAGTAAACCATGCAGTCCAGGCAAAAGCATGCCTGACCGAAAAGGCTGCATCACTAGACATAGGCCGTTATGTTCCAAAATAGCCATGAGCCGAAGCAACACTACACAGTAGCAGACAGAATCACATAACAAACATGATTATAAACACCCCTGTTCAATAATCCCCCTCAGGAGATATTAACGCTTGATTCCTAGATACAAAAATGTGCCTCACTGAGACCCTATGTTAAAGTTATCCCCGAAAGGTTGTAGCCCCTCTCGGATAAACAGTTGAAATTACAATACATCCATCATGAAAGTAAAATGAAACAATCTTACCGAAATCTACGGCGTGGAACAGGAACACGGCCCTTCAAGTGTGACAGATTGTAGCGTCGCCTCTGCCATGGGCTTGGGAGAAAAAAGCAGGCAGCAAAATTCATCAACGCTGATTGCTTGTGGAGCTGTTATAATGAGTCGGGATGGTTTCGCAGAAAGACTCTCCCTGCATCTCCGGCCGAAGAGTACTACCCTCCATAAGAGACTATTGAAAACTTCTGACACTTCTCTGCCAACCTTCTGGGACGAAAGGCAAAGAATGACTGGGGGATGAGGGAAGTGGGAGGAGTATTTAAGCCTTTGGCTGGGGTGTCTTTGCCTCCTCCTGGTGGCCAAGTTCTAAATTCCCAAAATAAATGAATGCAGCTGTGGACTCTTCATTTATGAAGAAAAGAAGCTATATGTTTCTTAAGACAATGAAGTTAAAAATATATATATATTTTTACTGCATCAAGGCACCCACATCTAACGATTATCAAAATATGCCATTAGTTATTACAATATTTTTTTTTAACACGAAGTGCCCAATAAAAATATTTTTATTCCATTTTTAATAGGATATGGAAAGTCCAGAATTTTAAATATTAAATTACAGGAAAAAGGGGACAAAATAAAAGCATAATGAAAGTAAACAGTTTATATTACAATATCAAAGTGTTTGTTAAAACAGTAAGGGATCTAATATGCGATTAAACGGAATAAAATGAGATAAATATCTCTAAGCTATGTGGGCTAAAGAAAATAATTAATGATAGTAAATACTTTAAGACAATAATATCTAATTACGAAGCTCTTATTAAAATCACTATTGACTAATGAACAAAACATACAAAAGAGTAAAATAAATATTAAATAATTTTTATTCTATAAAACACAGATAAAAGTCTGTGATTCCAATCTAAAAAGCTACTAATTTCATTACAAGGATACTAAGACTATTGCAAAGATACAATGTTTGAGATAAGCAACTGATTGACTAGTAATACTTTGTAGCAAATCAACAACAAGCAATATAAAAATCTAACGAAATTTAATTAATACTCTATATAGATGATCCAAAAACATAAGCGTGTACTTAAATAATTGATCTAATACAGATAAAAACTCTAAAAGAGGTAATGCATAAATTGATTATACCATGAATCAGTGTAAAATGGACAATACGAGAAAAAAACAATATCGCACTGCAGTGGATTAAAAACAGAAAATTGCTGATAAAAATAAAAATAATCTTCCAATCGGTAAGTGCTTAAGATCCAGAGATGATCAAGTTATATCTGTTAAATTTAACTTTAGTTGTTTGGTTTGGAACCCATCTGACAAGAGCGCTATGTGGTTTTTACCTTTTACCGTCTTAGTATGAAGGGATCAAACGGCAGTCTGTCGTTCCTTTGACTGTGATGTTAGACCAGCGGGTAACTTTGAACTTCTGGGTCGTGTGCGGTGATCAGTATCGTTGGGGTGAAGATTAGAGCGTTGATTGGGTGAAAAGGACAGACCTCTATGTGTCCTTACCTCTTAGGTAGATATATGGGTTGATTTTATTAACAATTAAATAGACTCTTTATTAGCTACTGTAGCAGATTCCAAATAAAGAGATATAGATGAAAATGTCTCTAAGATATTGGACAATCCGCTATTAGTAATAGCTTGGTGCGGTCTTTAAACAACTTTGTGAATTTGATATCCTTTAAGCTACTATCGCAGCTTCAAAGGTCTTTTTGGTAGAGGTTGTAGATCCGAAAGAGGAAGTTTGTGCACAAATAGTAAACTCAAAGTATGTGATCTGTTTCTCCGTTATTCCGTTTTGAAGCAGTCTGTTATGGACAGATCCTCTAAGCTACTATCGCAGCTTCAGAGTCCCTTTAGTAATGTTTGTGGGTCCAAAAGGGAACGTTTTTCATAAGCAATATAACTCAGAATATGATATTCTTTTTAGAGCTGGCTGATATGGGCAAATCTACGCGTTTCGGCCTGGGGCCTTTATCAAGATGCCCATAAAGAGTCAAATGCCGTCTATTATGTTATAGGCATGAGTCTGATTGGTGAATTCAATTTTTTGAGAACCAATCATTGTTTTTTTTAACCCGTCTCAGTAAAAACTGAGGAAAAATAGAGAAAAACGTTTTTTTTCTTTTTTTGTCCGATATTATTATAACTTGTATACAGTTTGTCTAAAGATACTAGTGATTTGAATTGCTTTTAAAGATACAATATAAAAGATTCTAAATACAGAGGTATAAAATATATATAAAATATGTATAAAAAGCTTCTTTGTACAACCTACTAATTTATAATAATTCCACTTAAAGGTATACAAATATATATTACTTGTGAGGGATGAAAATATTAAGACAATAATAAAGAATATACATTTTATGGAGAAAAGCACTAAAAAATTCACTAAATAAAATTAATGAAGATAGGAGTATTAATTGTAATAAATTAAAAGATTGTAGTAGATTAGTTTTATAATAAGTCTTTGATACTGATGCTAATAAATAATGAGTATGGTAGGATAAAAAAAATTATATAAAAATTATAAAAAGTTTTTATATTAAAAAATTTTTTAGTATGTAACACTTGTACCCAAATGTTGAAACACTTGAAAGTGATGCAGCACAGCTGTAAAAAGCGGACTATAAAATATCACCGGAACATCTCTATGTAAAAAAAGAAAAGATATTTTACCTCAAAAATTCCTCAGTAGTCACATCCCATTGTAAATTACTTCTAAACAGCAAATCAGTATGTCTGTCCCGGGACAGCTAAGGGAGTGAGCTTACATGCACACTCATCTTATTTCCCTATTCAGTTTAAGGAAGGTTACTATGAAATCTCACGAGAGTTAAGTGAAATCTCATGAGATCACAGTAAAAGAGTTCATGAACTCAGCACTGCTGATGCTGATTGGCTGCTGTTTATTTCTTCATTTATTTATTTTTACCTGCAGCTGAGCAACAGCTGAAGTATATTTTTTTACACAGAACTTACTCTGCTAAGCTGAAGAAATTGTGAGGCAAAATATCTTCTTTTTTTACATAAAGATGCCCAGGTGATATTTTCCTGTCAGCTTTTTACAGTTATACTGCATCAGTTTCAAGTGATTTAGCATATGAGTATTATGTCCCTTTAACCCCTTAATGACAACTGACGTACCAGGTACGTCATGCATTAACAAGCAGTTAATGACAATGGACGTACCTGGTATGTCAGTTGTCAAACAGAGTGCTGGAAGCGATCACAAATGCTTCCAGCAGCTCTGAGGGTATTGCAGTGATGCCTCGATATGGAGGCATCCTGCAATACCACTTTACAAGCCTCCGATGCAGAGAGAGCCACTCTGTGGCCCTCTCTGCACCGGTAGCGATAGTGCCAGTGTCCGCAGGGTGCGCGTGCCCGTGCACAATGCGCGAGTGTGCACGTGAGCGTGCATGTGCGTGTGCACGGGGCGCGCGTGCATGTGCGCGCGCGTGCACGTGCACCCATTAGCCACACTGACACCAATGAATGAGGGCAGAAAGGGGGAAAAAAAGGGAATTTTTTTTTTTAAAAATATAAAAGGATCTGGGAGGGGGTGGGGGTATTGTGGGGGGCTGCTACACTACAGAAATAGTTTTTTAAGTAAAAAATAAAATAAAAATACTTTTTGGGGGGTTTTTGGGGCCAAACTGGGTACTGGCAGACAGCTGCCAGTACCCAAGATGGCGGTAATTAGGTAGGGGAGAGGGTTAGAGAGCTGGAGGGGGGATCAGGGAGGTTGGGGCTAAGGCAGGGGTCCATCACAGCTAAAATACTTTATTATTTTTATTTAAAAAAAAAAAAAAAAAAACCTCTTTTATTTAGTACTGGCAGACTTTCTGCCAGTACTTAAGATGGCGGGAACAATTGTGGGGTGGGGGAGGGAAGAGAGCTGTTTGGGAGGGATCAGGGGGTGGGATGTGTCAGGTGGGAGGTTGATCTCTAAAATTAACCCTGCAAGCTCCCTACAAGCTACCTAATTTAACCCCTTCACTGCTGGGCATAATTAACGTGTGGTGCGCAGCAGCATTTAGCGGCCTTCTAATTACCAAAAAGCAACGCCAAAGCCATATAAGTCTGCTATTTCTGAACAAAGGGGATCCCAGAGAAGCTTTTACAACAATTTCTGCCATAATTGCACAAGCTGTTTGTAAATAATTTCAGTGAGAAACCTAAAATTGTGAAAAATGTTAAGTTTTTTTTTTTTATTTGCTCGCATTTGGCGGTGAAATGGTGGCATAAAATATACCAAAATGGGCCTAGATCAATACTTGGGGTTGTCTACTACACTAAAGCTAAAATTAACCCTACAAGCTCCCTACAAGCTCCCTAATTAACCCCTTCACCCCTGGGCATAAAACACATGTGGTGCGCAGCGGCATTTAGCGGCCTTCTAATTACCAAAAAGCAACCCCAAAGCCATATAAGTCTGCTATTTCTGAAAAAAGGGGATCCCAGAGAAGCATTTACAACCATTTGTGCCATAATTGCAGAAGCTGTTTGTAAATAATTTCAGTGGGAAACCTAAAGTTTGTGACAAATTTTGTGAAAAAGTGAACTTTTTTTTTTTTGATCGCATTTGGCGGTGAAATGGTGGCATGAAATATACCAAAATGGGCCTAGATCAATACTTTGGGTTGTCTTCCAAAAAAAAATATATACATGTCAAGGGATATTCAGGTATTCCTGACAGATATCAGGGTTCCAATGTAACTAGCGCTAATTTTGAAAAAAAGTGGTTTGGAAATAGCAAAGTGCTTCTTGTATTTATTGCCCCATAACTTGCAAAAAAAGCAAAGAACGTGTAAACATTGGGTATTTCTAAACTCAGGACAAAATTTAGAAACTATTTAGCATGGGTGTTTTTTGGTGATTGTAGATGTGTAACAGATTTTGGGGGTCAAAGTTAGAAAAAGTGTGTTTTTTTCCATTTTTTCCTCATATTTTATTATTTTTTTTTTTAGTAAATTATAAGACATGATGAAAATAATGGTATCTTTAGAAAGTCCATTTAATGGTGAGAAAAACGGTATATAATATGTGTGGGTACAGTAAATGAGTAAGAGGGAAATTACAGCTAAACACAAACACTGCAGAAATGTAAAAATAGCCATTGTCATTAAGGGTAAGAAAATTGAAAAATGGTCCGGTCATTAAGGGGTTAATGTCCCTTTAAATAGTGAAATCTAAATATCACAAAAACATAGCACAGTATACAAAAGCGAATTGTGAAGCGTCAAATGCAGACACGATGAATGTAAGAGAAATTTAAAATCAAGTCTGTGAATATTTTTGTTGTGACTATAAATTTACAAATGCAATGTGATCAAGTCCATATCCCTAAAAAAAAAAAAAAACACGGAAGTCACATTTCCCCTTTTGATAAAGTCTAATTGATTCTCGAATAATACAAGAGCTGAATGGGACACTCAATCAAAATGAAACGTTCATGATTCAGATAGAGCATGCTATCTTAAACAACTTTCCAATTTACTTCCATTAACTAAACGTGCACAGTCTTTTTATATTTAAACTTTTTGAGTCACCAGCTCCTACTGAGAATGTGCAAGAATAAGTGTGTATGCATTTGTGAATGGCTGTTGGCTGTCACATGGTACGTGTATGCATTTGTGATTGGCCGATGACTGTCACATGGTACAGGGGGAGTGGAAAAAGACATACATTTTAAAATTGTCAGAAAAAAAATCTACTACTCATTTGAAGTTCAGACTAAGTGCTATTGCATTGTCTTGTTATCTTGCATTTGTTGATTATGCAAATCTACTGTGTTGACTGGTCCTTTAATTTTGTACTATTTTTGTTTTATTTTCATCTACACACCTCACACCACTAACATGAATCCAAATATGACCATACTGTTATTTGTGTTAACCCTTTTCTCACTCCAATTTTGTTCACATCACTACCGCCATAAGCACACACCTCGAGTCTAACCCTGGTCCCCCAACAAATTCCATTCCTAGCCTTCCAGCTAAAAAAGGAATCTCCTTTGTGCACTTTAATATCCGCAGCTTACTACCAAAAATCGATGCACTACAAGCATGGTGTTTACAATACAAGCCCAAAATCATTGTGATCTCTGAATCATGGCTAACCGCAAAAATACCTGACTCTGCCATTGAAATACATGGGTATTCATGCCATAGAAATGACAGAGCAAAGAGAGGAGCGGCATTGTAATTTATGTCGACAATTCCACAAAGTAAACCCCCTTACAAAAATCTAACCCTCCTGCCACCTTTGATTTCCTTTCTGGCACAATTGAGGTCCCTGCAGTAAATCAATCATTGTTGCAGGAATCTACCGCCCACCTAGCTCCACTGTGCATTCCCTTTCTGACATAGCACATCTCCTTAGTGAAACCATAGCTCTAAACCCAAAAAGTGAAGTTTTGGTTTTTGGAGATTTTAATATTGATTGGCTGAATCCAAAAAATAATAGTTGTTGCTCTGTGTTTAAGTCTTTGCAGCTAACGCAATTAATCTCCTCCCCAACTCGCATAAACATCAAAAGCCATAATCACACCCTGCTCGATTGGATTCTCTCCACCTCTCCCAACCGAATCCAGGAGGCAGGTGTTCTCCCTAACAATTTCAGTGACCACTGCTTAGTGTACTGTGTGGGCAAAATAAAGGCAACTAAAACCTCTCCCAATGTTAAAATCACCAGGTCCTTCAAAAAATGTAATCTTCAATCATTTCTAAATGACATCAAGAACCTCCCCTGGCACAGATTAAACCTAATCCCAGATCTTGACTCTGCAGTTGAATTCTTTCAGTCCGAACTCCTACAAGTTTGGAATTTACATGCCCCGCTGCGTAAGGTGAGAGTAAAAGGAGCACACTTGAATTGGATCACAGCTGACCTCATTCAAATGTACCAGTTTCAGGATTCATTGTGGTCAAAGTTCAAGCATTCTGGCTCTATGAACGATCACTGTGTATATATACAATGGCGAAATATATGCACTAAACAAACAAAATAGGCCAAGACCCAATATTTCTGTGAAAATCTGAACAATAACATATCAAACCCTAGAAAGTTTTGGAAACTCATAAATAACTTACAAACTCCACCAATCCACTCCCGACCCTCCACTGTCAATGTGGACAACCAAACCCTGCAACTGCCCTTAGAAGTAGCAAATGCTTTTAGCAATTATTATTTTGTTGGACGCTCCACCACCCTGATTGACAAACTAATAAATGACACGCATCCTGAAGCTACAAATGTGGATTAGGCCCCACTAAAACAGCAAAGACCCAATATAGAGAAGTTCCATTTTAGACCTGTACCCATCAATGTCATTAAGAAACACCTTAATAACCTAAAAATGAAAAACCAGTCTGGACCTGATCAAATCCCAGCAATGCTGTTGAAGCTTAGTGCGTCAGCAATTGCTAAACCTGTCACAACCCTAATTAACAAATCCTTGGTGTCTGGATACAAACCCAAACTTTGGAAGACTGCAAGAGTAGTGCCTATCCATATCAGTGAGTAGATAACCTTGGTTTCTAACTATCGCCCAATATCATTGCTCCCAGTATTGTCAAAAATCTTAGAAAAATGCGTCTATACGCAATTATGTGCATATTAACAACAATCTAACTATCTGACCCCTGATCAATCAGGTTTTCGTTCACAAATCACTCCACTACAACTGCCCTCCTAAAAGTTTTCAACGACATCCAAACTGGAATGGAACAAGGAGACCTTACTGGAGCTATTTTCCTTGATTTTGCAAAGGCCTTTGACACAGTAGACCACGACATACTACTGCTCAAATTAAAAAATGAAGGTATTAGTGATCATTCGCTAACCTGGTTTCGATTATATGTATCGAATTGATCACAATATGTCTCCATTTCTGACAGCAACTCCCTCCCTCTCCCAGTCACGTGTGGTGTTCCCCAAGGTTCCATTCGCGGCCCCCTACTATTCACATTATTTATAAATGATCTGCCTAATGTCTGCAAATCCTCAACTGTACACAAGTATGCAGACGACATGGTAATCTATGCAAACAATTCCGATCTGCTGCAGCTTGAAGCAGTGCTCCAAGACCAGTTCATAGAGATAGAAAAGTGGATCTCAAAAAACAAACTCTTCCTAAACACTGACAAAACTGTCACAATGATCTTTGTAACGGGACCTAAACTACACAAATTACAAAATTCCCACCTATGCATCAAAACAAAATCAAATTGCACACTGACCGCAGTCCACTCTTTCAAATACTTAAGTATGTTGTTAGACCCCAATCTATCTTTTGGCCTCCATATAGAAAAACTGGCATCTTAACTTTATCCAAAATAGGTGCCCTGTACAGAAACAAATCCTGCCTCAGCCCTACTGTAAAGGAAAAGATTGTACAGCAAATGCTGATGCCAATCGTGGATTATGGGGATGTAGTATATGCACCTGCACCGCAAACTCACCTTAATAAACGTAATACATTGTATAACTCGTACTGCCGCTTTGTGCTACAATGTAACTACAGGACCCACCATTGTGACAAGCTAAAAGAACTAAACTGGCTGTCGCTGGAATCCAGACGCACCCTCCATCTTTCCTGCCTTGTGTTTAAAAGCTTTTCTGGGAAGCTCTCACCCTACCTGAGCAGAATGCTCTCACCGGCTATTCCCACCTCCTATAACCTCCGATCCAGTACCAGCACATTATTTAGCGTGCCTCAATACAAAAAGAAAGCAGCTCGATCCTCCTTTTCCTACAGAGCACCACAATTATGGAAGGTATTTTCTGCAAACATATTACTTTATGTCAATACAAAATATTGACTCTAAAAACTTACCAGGTTTTTTGGTTAACGTTCCAGTTTTGCCAACACTACTCGAAACCTGAAAGATTACACAGTTAAAGGTTACTTAGGTTTGCAGCAAAAATGTGTGTGACAAAACAATTGTTGCTTAACTTATTTCTCGCATTTTAATATGTTCTTCAGTTCCAGCACACAAAAGAATACAAGAGTTTTGCACAACAGGGATCGGTAACAGAATACTGCTTTGTCTGAGAATTACTGCACATGTGCAAACAGGTCAGCACTGGAATGTATTTAAATTAGTTTCCATCACAGTGGCACCCAAGACTAGGAGGCGAGAAATTACCTCAATACTCTACTTATAAAATGTATTTATTGCTTAATGTCCCTTTAATTTATTAACATAAATAACGTTTAAGGATGTTCATTTAGTCTATCAGGCATGTGCTTATAATTCCCTTGAAGGTTAGCCAAGCAAATAAAAAAAATTAAAAAATCTTAAAGGGACACTAAACCCAAAATTTTTTCTTTCACGATTCAGATAGAGCATGCAATTTTAAGCAACTTTCTAAACTACTCCTATTATCAATTTTTCTTCTTTCTCTTGCTATCTGTATTTAAAAAGCAGGAGTGTGATGCATAGGAGCCGGCCCATTTTTGGTTGAGAACCTGGGTTATGCTTGCTTATTGGTGGGTAAATGTAAGCCTCCAATAAGCAAGCGCTATCCATGGTGCTGAATCTAAAATGGGCTGGCTGCTAAGATTTACATTCCTGCTTTTAAAATAAAGATAGCAAGAGAATGAAGAAAAATTGATAATAGGAGTAAATTAGAAAGTTGCTTAAAATGTAATGCTCTATCTAAATCATAAAAGAAAATTTTTGGGTCCAGTGTCCCTTTAATGTAGTTGACAAAAAACACACACTCTCTGCATTCTCTTTACAGAAAGACATCTGCCTTACTAATATTGTAGCACATAGTATAAAATTAAGAAATGTAATGTCACCTCCTGCTCGCGAGGTCGCACATAGTTTGATGGAAAGATGCCACTTCTGCCTTCAATGTTCCCTGTCCACCATTCTCCATCTTTCTGTGTCACCTGGATAATATCACCTTCATTGAATATCAAGTCACCAGTCTCTGTGCTTGAGTAGGTATAGAGAGCCACATAATCTAAACAGAGAGAAAGTGCAATTACTCAAACGTGACAATCAACTGCATACATTTTAGCAAAAAAAATATCAGATATTTTGTCAATACAAATTTCAGTTTCTGCATCGAAGGGACTAATGAAAAACAATTCACACATCACATGCGCAATAACATTATACTCAACAACAAACATAAAAAACGTATTTAAATTACTTTTGTTTTTTCTAAACCCTCAAAACTATAAATAGGAAAATCAAAATTAAACTTGCATGATTCCAATAGAGCATGTCATTTTAAGACACTTTTAAATTCACTTCTATTTTCAAATGTGCTTCGTTCTCTTAGTATCCCTTGATGAAAAAGAATACGCACATATCATACACTAGTGGCAGCTGCTGCTAATTGGTGCCTGCACACATGTCATTGGCTAAATAGATATTTTCAGCTTCCTGTCAGTAGTGCAATGCTGTCCCTTCAGCAATGGATTACAAGAGAATGAAGAAAATTTGATAATATAATTAAATTGTAAAGTTGTTTAAAATTGCATGTTCTATCTGAATCATAAAAGAAAATTTGGGGGTTTACTATCCCTTTAAAGGGACACTGTACCCAAAATTTTTCTTTTGTGATTCAGATAGAGCATGCAATTTTAAGCAACTTTCTAATTTACTCCTATTATCAATTTTTCTTCATTCTCTTGCTATCTTTATATGAAAAAGAAGGCATCTAAGCTTTTTTCTAAGTTCAGAACTCTGGACAGCAGTTTTTGATTGGTGGATGCATTTATCCACCAATCAGCAAGGACAACCTAGGTTGTTCACCAAAAATGGGCCGGCATCTAAACTTACATTCTTGCATTTCAAATAAAGATACCAAGAGCATAAAGAGCATTTGAAAATAGGAGTAAATTAGAAAGTTGCTTAAAATTGCATGCTCTATCTGAATCACAAAAGAAAAAATTTGGGTTATTGCAGTGATGCCTCGATATCGAGGCATCCTGCAATAACCATTTGTAGCCATCCGGTGCAGAGAGAGCCACTCTGTGGCCCTCTCTGCACCGGACATTAACGGCTACGTTCGTTGGTGGGTGGGAGCCGGGATGGGAGGTGGGTGGCGGCCATCGATGGCCTTTGTGATGCGGAGGGGGGCGGGATCGGGGGCGGGGACGACCGGGGGGACGCGCACGGACGCGCGCGCGTGCAGGGGAGGCCGGGCGGGTGGGAACATACGCTCCAGAAAATGTTTATGTTAGAAGTGGGGATCAAAAGGGGGTTAATATGGTTTTTTTTTGGTGATCGGTTTGGCTGGTGGGGTATTGGACTGTGGGGGGGGAAGCTACACTACAGAAACAATAGTATAAACATAAAAATAAAACATTTTTTATTTGCAAACTGGGTACTGGCAGACAGCTGCCTCAGTACCCAAGATGGCCCCAATAAGGCAGAGGGGGAGGGTTAGGGAGCTATTTTGGGGGGATCAGGGAGGTTGGGGGCTAAGGGGGGACCCTACATAGCAGCATATGTAAATATGCTTAAAAAAATTTTTTTTTTTATACCTTTTATTTTAGTACTGGCAGACTTTCTGCCAGTACTTAAGATGGCGGGGGACAATTGTGGGGGTGGGGGAGGGAAGAGAGCTGTTGGGAGGGATCAGGGGGTGGGATGTGTCAGGTGGGAGTCTGATCTCTACACTAAAGCTAAAATTAACCCTGCAAGCTCCCTACATGCTCCCTAATTAACCCATTCACTGCTGGGCATAATACACGGTTGGTGCGCAGTGGCATTTAGCAGCCTTCTAATTACCAAAAAGCAAAGCCAAAGCCATATATGTCTGCTATTTATGAACAAAGGGGATCCCAGAGAAGCATTTAAAACCATTTGTGCCATAATTGCACAAGCTGTTTGTAAATAATTTTAGTGAAAAACCTAAAGTTTGAAAAAGTGAACAATTTTTTTTTATTTGATTGCTTTTGGCGGTGAAATGGTGGCATGAAATATACCAAAATGGGCCTAGATCAATAATTGGGGTTGTCTACTACACTACAGCTAAAATTAACCCTAGAAGCTCCCTACATGCTCCCTAATTAACCCATTCACTGCTGGGCATAATACACGGTTGGTGCGCAGTGGCATTTAGCAGCCTTCTAATTACCAAAAAGCAAAGCCAAAGCCATATATGTCTGCTATTTATGAACAAAGGGGATCCCAGAGAAGCATTTACAACCATTTATTCCATAATTTCATGAGTTGTTTGTAAATAATTTCAGTGAGAAACCTAAAGTTTGTGAAAAAATTTGTGAAAAAGTAAAATAATTTTTTTATTTGATCGCATTCGGCGGTGAAATGGTGCCATGAAATATACCAAAATGGGCCTAGATCAATACTTTGGGATGTCTTCTAAAAAAAAATATATACATGTCAATGGATATTCAGAGATTCCTGAAAGATATTAGTGTCCCAATGTAACTAGCGCTAATTTTGAAAAAAAGTGGTTTGGAAATGGCAAAGTGCTACTTGTACTTATAGCCCTATAACTTGCAAAAAAAGTAAAGAACATGTAAACATTGGGTATTTCTAAACTCAGGACAAAATTTAGAAACTATTTAGCATGGGTGTTTTTTGGTGGTTGTAGATGTGTAACAGATTTTGGGGGTCAAAGTTAGAAAAAGTGTGTTTTTTTCCATTTTTTTTAAGTCAAGCTAAAGTTGCATTAGCATAAAGCAGATCATTCATTGTGGAGTATTATGTTTACTGAGAATATACACTGAAGGCCATCATTGCATTTGGATGTAACTTTACTCTGAAAATCGTAACTGCGAAATGCACGGTATTGTAAAATCTTAACAAAACATTAACAATGTAATCTTTGCAGCCGTGTCAGGAATACCAGCTGCTGGTCACAATAGCATTGGCCGTCCCTGTTGTACATATTCTGCATTATTACCTTCTCCTGCTGTTTGTGATGTGCTTAGAGGCTTCTTCTTGACTGAGGCATATACAGCTTCTGTCCTGTGAATACAAAGAATATGAGGGATACAAGATAACGCACTGTTTAACAGCATGTTTGTAAAACGACTCTCTATTTCTGAGAACAACAAAATAGGTGTGATGTCAATTAAAGGGACACTAAACTCAAAAATCCTGCATAAACATAATACAAATAAACATTATCTATTTTGCCTACGTTTCCTGTGTTTTCCAAATTACAAAATTTTAAAAATGCATTTTTCTACCCTCCTTAGAGTGACTGCTATGTTCCATATGCTTGAACTGTCTTGTATATGGGACAATGCTAACTAGTGATTTGCAGGCACTGCTTAAAGGGACAAAAAAAACAATTTCTTCTTTCAGCATTTAGACAGCATATAATTTTAAACAACTTTCCAATTTACTTCTCTTATCAAAATTGCTTTGTTCACTTGGTATCCTTTGCTGAAACAGCAGCTGTGCACTACTGGGAGCTAGCTGGACACATCAGGTAATCCAATGACAAGAACCATATATGTGCAGCCATTGTTGTTCCTGAGCCTACCTAGGTATGTTTTTCAACAAAGGATACCAAGAACAAAGCACATTAGATAATATACAGTTGTCCTCATAAGTTTACATACCCGGGCAGAATTTATGATTACTTGGCCATTTTTCAGAGAATATGAATGATAACACAAAAACTTTTCTTTTACTCATGGTTAGTGTTTGGCTGAAGCCATTTAATATCAATCAACAGTGTTTACTCTTTTCAAATTATAATGACAACAGAAACTACCCAAATGACCCTGATCAAAAGTTTACATACCCTGGTGATTTTGGCCTGATAACATGCACGCAAGTTGACACAAAGGGGTTTGAATGGCTGTTAAAGGTAACCATCATCACCTGTGGTGTTTGCTTGTAATTAGTGTGTGTGTATAAAAGGTCAATGAGATTCTGGACTCCTGACAGACCCTTGCATCTTTCATCCAGTGCTGCACTGACGTTTCTGGATTCTGAGTCATGGGGAAAGAAAAAGAATTGTCAAAGGATCCGTGGGAAAAAGGTAGTTGAACTGTATAAAACAGGAAAGGGATATAAAAAGATATCCAAGGAATTGAGAATGCAAATCAGCAGTGTACAAACTCTAATCAAGAAGTGGAAAATGAGGCGTTCTGTTTGGTAACATACTGCATCCATCTTGCCATCAATTCTGACCAAATTTCCTGTGCCTTTGTAGCTCACACATTCCTAAAACGTCAGCGATCCACCTCCGTGTTTCACAGTAGGAATGGTGTATCTTTCATCATAGGTCTTGTTGACTCCTCTCCAACTGTAGCATTTATGGTTGTGGCCAAAAACCTCAATTTTAGTTTCATCACTCCAAATGACTTTGTGCCAGAAGGTTTGAGGCTTCTCTCTGTGCTGTTTGGCATACTGTAAGCGGGATACTTTGTGGCATTTGCGTAGTAATGGCTTTCATCTGACGACTCGGCCATTTCAGCACAGCATCTTGAGAAAGCCCGTAATTAGGGTGAAACTGGTAGAAGCTGTGTGTATTGCTGAATAAGCCAGGTGTCCTAAGCTGTCCGTTGAAGTTGTGCAGTTCACAAGCTCTGCCTTTGTGAAAGGATCATTGCAGACTGAGCACAAACGAAGGCAAAAAACGGAGACCTGCAGATTGAAGAAAGAAAGATATTGCAAAGAGCTGCATTCCCTGCGTACATTAAGTACTAAGTGCAGGGAAGAAAAAGTCCGGTCTGGAAAAGGTACTTGCGCAAGTTGAAGAAACCGGAGAAAGACAACATCTAATTGTTTGGCTGTGAAAACAATATTACAGACTCCAGCCCCCTGGAAGAAAGTAATCTTGAGAAGGGTAAGACTACCTACATAGCAGGATCCAAAAGAAGTTTCCTTAAGGTACGGAAGCCCAAGTTGAACTGTCTAGTTCTTAATAACATTGTTTAACATTTCTCCTTATTGCGATTTAGGAATAAGACGTATTAACCACTAAGTAGTTGGCCACTACTATTTTCTACTATTTCCTACCACTTACAAATCACGCAATAGGAGAGACTAAAAACCATTGACATTTTATCTGAAAATCACAAGGGGTTTTTGCAAGACTGTCATTTGGAGATTTAAATTAACACCTAACAGAGGGGTTCTAGAGGGAAATCACTCTTTTGCATTCAGAGTTCGTTTATACGTTATGTAAAGCATTGTTTTTATTGTTTTTAATTGTTTCCTCATATGCATTTCAGCTATTAGTCTATGTATTTTATGGAACTAATGTAATATTTTATATCCTTAGTAAATATAATTTTTATATTGTTTTCTCTTGCATCATCTTATTACGGTTTAAATTACCCACTGTGGAAATTTATCAAGTCTACACTGATAACAACTGTCATAAGTCTATGAATTTCTCACATACGGTATAAATTGCATAAGATCCCTATTGGGATTATATTAAGTTTTATAGATAACCACTGCCATAGGTGTATGATTTTTATGAATTCTATATTATCTGTATATATTCACTAAACATAGTATATGTATATGTAACTGTGAGATCATTTCTTCTGGTTAAATAACGGCTTAATTGTCCAGTATTTGTTGTGAAAAGATTCCAGTCTTTTAAATATAGTCCACCGCATAGCAGGAGTTAATCATCATGTTCTACTTTTAACGGTCTCTAAACAGTTGTTCCTCCAGTGGCAACTTATTATCAAGGTGTTTGATTGTTCAGCATACCCCCCTTATTTGAAAGGAATAGCAACATTGTTTAAATTCATCATTTGCATTAAGAATTTTGCCTAATAGTAAGTTTATTTTTCAATCATTGAGCTATCTCCATTTTCTTTAACACTTTTAAGCGCCATCCTATATATATTTTCAAATTTTCACTGCACTGTTTTTGTCTAGGAGGAGGACAGTAATAGGGAGGCTTAAAGGGACACTGTACCCAAAAAAATTCTTTCGTGATTCAGATTGAGCATGACATTTTAAGCAACTTTCTAATTTACTCCTATTATCAAATTGTCTTCATTCTCTTGGTATCTTTATTTGAAATGCAAGAATGTAAGTTTAGATGCCGGCCCATTTTTGGTGAACAACCTGGGCTGTCCTTGCTGATTGGTGGATAAATTCATCCACCAATAAAAAAGTGCTGTCCAGAGTACTGAAACCAAAAAAAAAGCTTAGATGCCTTCTTTTTCAAAAAATGATAGCAAGAGAATGAAGAAAAATTGATAATAGGAGTAAATTAGAAAGTTGCTTAAAATTGCATGCTCTTTCTGAATTACAAAAGAAAAAATTTGAGTACAGTGTCCCTTTAAGTGTTTCAAATCCAGCGCTATACAATATACATTCCTTGTAGACTCGACCATGCAGCCCATCTTTCTTCAAGTGCCTCCGTAGTGTGCATCTTGAAACAGCCACACCACATGTCCTGTATTTCATCTGAAGTTATTTGTGGGTTTGTCTTTGCATCCCAAACAATTTTCCTGGCAGTTGTGGCTGAAATTTTAGTTGGTCTACCTGACTGTGGTTTGGTTTCAACAGAACCCCTAATTTACCACTTCTTGATTAGAGTTTGAACACTGTTGATTTGCATTCTCAATTCCTTGGATATCTTTTTATATCCCTTTCCTGCTTTATACAGTTCAACTACCTTTTCCCGCAGATCCTTTGACAATTCTTTTGCTTTCCCCATGACTCAGAATCCAGAATCTTCAGTGCAGCACTGGATGAAAGATGCAAGGGTCTGTCAGGAGTCCAGAAACTCATTGACCTTTTATACACACACACTAATTACAAGCAAACAGATCACAGATGAGGATGGTTACCTTTAATAGCCATTCAAACACCTTTGTGTCAACTTGTGTGCATGTTATCAGGCCAAAATCACCAGGGTATGTAAACTTTTGATCAGGGTCATTTGGGTAGTTTCTGTTGTCATTATGATTTAAAAAGAGTAAACACAGTTGATTGATAATAAATGGCTTCAGCCAAACAGTAACAATGAGTGAAAGAAAAGGTTTTGTGTTATCATTCATATTCTCTGAAAAATGGCCAAGAAATCAAATTCTGCCAGGGTATGTAAACTAAATAAATGGGGGAGGGAGATCCCATTCTTTTCTGTCTGGTCTATTCTGCACTCTCCCCTTGTAAGATTTATAATTGTTCAACTAAAATAAATAAAGCCTCGTAAGTCTGTAATGGTTATTATACCCTAACTACAAAGAACGTGTGCCCTTGTCATTAGCCATAGCACACAAATATGTGCTCTTTATAGCCTCTATAGCTAATTGCATAAACAACAGGACTCATTTTTCACTTACTCTGGGATCTTATTTTCGCTTGTAGGAAGCAGTTTTACATAGGATTTCGGGAACCAGCCCCTCTGTCCACGAACTTCTCCAAACCACCAGTTCTCTTGCTGCTCAAGCACAATAATAGTATCGTTTTTTGTGAAGTTTAAGTGGTTGTCTTTTTTTGCAGTCCAGGAGCAAAGTGCCTGTGCCCTTAGGTTTTCCACTGTCTGACCCTGCCAGAAGGAAATATGTAGCATTTACACAAATTTAAACCGTACACCATATAACTCAAGTAGTGTTCTTATAGTCCATTAAAACAGCTAGCACTCTGTCCCCAGTACATATTAAAGTGACAGTAAACATAAAATGTTTAGCTATGTTCAGTTAAATAACTCTGCAATATTTTTTATTTATTTATTTTGCCCCTTTTGAAGTAATTTATCTATGAAAACTGAGGATTCTCTAATTCTCAGGGCTGGAAAAGCACCTTGCAGATGTATCAAAGCTAACCCTGCTACATATTTATCATGCTAATTGGCTTTAGCGGATAACTGAAAAACAACGCACATTATACTAATATGATCACAGTGTCTTGCTGTCTGTAGTTTCAAGCCCAGATTGGCTCCTCTAAATAAGACAAATGTTGGATGGAGTTTGGCTATTGAAAAACAATTGCAGCAAACAAGATTTGAATTTGTTTTAAACATTACGACTTGGCTGATATGTTATTCTATTAGCTCATTTCTGCAAAAATTCGAAGTCAGTTCCTACCTGTCCATGGATGGGTGAGACAGACCCTGGAGAGACAGTGCGGGTGAATGCAGAGGTTTTTTGCCATGTTGTGTTGACATTAAGGCTTGAGAAAGGGAGATTCTGATACTCCGTATTTATTTCAGTAGAGTTCTCACTTGGTAAAAGTGGCCTAAAGTAAAAGAGAAAAGATGGCAAATTGAAAACAAAAACTGTATACAAATATTTACTCACCCAGAGACGCTGGGTAAACGGTGTAATCTAGAGGTTTTTTTTAGATTTGGCAATAAATAAATAAAACACAGTTATATGTGCAAGCTTAATCCATAGTTCTGATTATCTTGTTCAATAGTCACAGTTCCATTTTTATTGTAAGTTTGTTGGTTTTCATTTCATTAAACAAATAAAATTATATATCAACTGGACATCATTTAAATCCTAATATAAATGTTTTAGTCCCCTGCTTCTCTAACAGGTTAGATTAGCACTGCAGGTTCTGTACCATTGTTTATAGGTGCCCTACCAAGAGAAAAATGTTGTATGCCAGTCAGAGATGTAAAACCCAGAAAAAGTAGGTAAAATTGTGAAAAAGAGAAGAAACCAACATGAGACATTTCTTAAAGCCTTGTGGGTTCTAACTAGAGGTTTAGCTGGTTCCTCTATGTTACATGATTAATTGGTGGATATCGGGGGAACTCTAAAAGATAAAAATCCCAGGAATTTTTGGCATAATCTAGAGGTACTTTATGAGAAGTTTTGTGTTTGACGCATTGAACTAATTGTAACACCAAACACAGAATACAGTCTCTTCTGATTAGCTTGTTCCCTACCCAGAGGGCCTGGCTGTTTTGTGTGGGGTTTTATGGTTGGCCATCTTTTTAATTTGATCAGAGTGATATCTACTCAAATAACTGCACATTTATTCACACCAAGTGATCACTATTACCACAGTGATCCCCTGGCTATTAAAACCTACATAGGGACTTTATTTTAAAGAGGGGCTTCTGTGCTTTAAAACAAAGGGTCTTGGGGTGTTTCTAGGCTTTTTTGATGACCTTGTGAAAACCAGCAAAGAGAGAGTTTTTTTGAAATTTATTTTAATTTAAAAAAAAAAAAAAAGGTGTGATTTCTTTTCAAACAGTAGATATTGGGGTCTCTAGGCCTTAAGAGAGAGTTAAAACTAGTTTTTTTTATACTTAACCCCCCTTCCATCCAGCTCCATTGTAACAGACAGCACTTCCGGGATTGCCCGGCTTGATGATGTCACCACTATCATGCATGACGACTATGACTTGCTTGGCCACCTCATAAGGTCTTTAGTGCAGATGTGTGGGAGGGGGGGCACCACAATCAGCTACAAAATTTAAACAGCTGTTAAATTTAAACTTGAACTAATACAACAAATTCCTATTAATGTTTATTGGCTGAGAGATACTTTGTGCTAATGACAATTGGCTAATAGGTACAAATGTAGTGTCAAGGAGCATTAATAGCAAGTACACAACCGATAATGCTGTATTAGTTTAAGTTTAAAAGGAAATTTTACTGTAAAGTTTTCTCCTCTCTAACAGGACAGTAAAGTTTCAAAATATCATGAATCAGATAGAACATGCAATTTTAAACAACTTTCCAATGTACTTCCATTATCTAATTTGCTTTACTCTCTTGGTATTCTTTGTTGAAAAGCAATGCACTACTGGGAGCTAGCTAATGATTGATGGCTGCACATATATGCCTTTTGTCATTGGCTCACACAATGTGTTCGGCTAGCTCCCAGTAGTGCATTGCTGCTCCTTCAACAAAGGATACAAATTGGAAATCTGCTAAAATGATATAATCTATGCTGTGAAGGCCCGAGAACCAGAATTTAAACATCACAGCTTCTCAGAGAGTCAGTATTATATGACACAAATTACGTCTTCACAGACGCAATACACACCACCAGCAACAGCTTTCTGAGCAAGCATGGAGTTTAAATACTGGTGAACGTGCCCTCACAGCATATGTGTGTATGCCGTATAAAAACAGTAATACCTTTTACTAGAAGCATTTTTTCTCATGGAAATATAATGCAAAAATGCTTCAAACTGAAATGCACCCGTGCACATCTTTCTATCCCTTTATAAAAATGATTGCAATTTACAACAAAGCTGATATGATGGGGTTCCTGTACAGTGTCAGTACATGATAAAATGATCTAGAAGAGCACAATCTACTGAAGGTAACGACACTCACTTGGCAGATGAGGAGGTAGCAGACACAGATATAGTGGGAGGCAATAAGGCCTTCTTTGGAGATAGGCTCTTCTCATTTTCTGTTAATCTTTCAACATAGTTAGATGGGAACCAGCCAACGTTTCCCTTGTAACAGCCATACAGCCACCCAGGTTCACCAGTGCTTTTCTCATCAACCTAGAAGAGCAGAGCAAATACATGTTTATGAGGTACATAATATTTAGAGGACCAGTTTAAATTAAAGTACTTTTATTATTATTATCATTTATTTGTGGAGCTACAGCGTTTTTATGAAGTGTTCTAAACATTATGCCATGGTAAAATACGAGACAACTACAAAATTAAAGGGATATTATAGTAAAAAAATAGCATGCTTTAATTCGTTACAGCATGTAATTTTATGACTATCAACCCTAGACTACTGTGTGTTTAACCCCCACAAAGGGGTTAAAAACACAGTAAAAATACTGCATGGGACTTGCAGAATGTCATTTTTTTACTATAAGGGCCCTTTAAAGGGACAGTTTACCCAAAAAAATTATCTCCTTTAATTTGTTCCCAATTATCTAGTTTACCTGCTGGGGTGTATTTAATTGTTTACAAATATCTCCTTAGCCTTTATATTGGCATTTTAAATAGCTGATTTAGCCTGTAGTGTCCATACCTATACTGAAAGTTTCTATACCTAGGTATAGGCTATTGAGAAATGATGTAAACACAGCAAGCAGAAGAAATTACAGCCACAGTGGGAGGTGGAAGTGATAAAGCTCTAAAATGTCTATTTTCAATTGTTCTATGTATTTTATAGAGATAAGAAAGGGAAGCAATTGAATGATAAGATAACGAGATCTGATCTGATGGCCTGTGGTTTCAAAGAGCAAATCCAGCTATTATTATTGTGCAAAAAGAAGCATAAATGAGCAATTAATTTCTCATACATTTTATATGCTGCAGCTGGTATAACACATTCAGGGAAAAACAATTTTACAGTGAACTGTCCCTTTAAGTATGGGGCAGAGTGACCTACCTGTAAGTTGTCATCTGTTACCATCACATATAGCAGTTTCATAAAGAGTATCAGACATATGGGCTTGTAAGCTTACATGCTAAAAGATTAGCAAGAGGAACTGATAGAAAAAGGAGAGGGATGCAAGTGATAAATTAGACAAGTGGGTAAGTGTGGGGTCTATGCCAGTGGTGGAATTCAGCCTATTTTCTTTTTTTTTTTATTATTATTTTTTTTCCCCAACAATGAGTACAGTTACAACATATGAGCATCATTCCACCTCACAGGGTGGTTAAAGTAGATTATTATTTTTTTATCATGTCTCAATATAGGTAAACTTTTGTTTTACTTTATTTTTGCCCTGTGATTCCTTTGCAACAGTGCTGCTGTGCTTTTTTTCCATTTTAGATTATCATAACAAAAGATGTATCAATAGGAAAATTCTAAACAGTTGATTACACAATTGCGCCGTTATAATTCATAATTTTTTACCAATGATAGCAATAATTGCTACATGTGACTGGTGCACTCACTATTGGGGGTTTATTATTATAGTTATAACTAAACTAAACACCTAAGTGAATTCAACAAAATTAAATTAAAGTAAACTAAATGCGGCTAAATGCAAAGTGGCAGAAATGATTGTTGCGTTGTTTTCGTGTGTCCAATTGTATACAGAGATATTGGATATTGGTAAAGGTGAAGTAGATTTTATAGGCTTTATGGTTCACTCCGTAATCAAAGTGGTGGAACTATTGCGCTAGAAAATTACATCAAAACATCAAAAAGAGCATATAGCTAAGTACACTGGAATGGGCATAGGGTACTGTAGAACTGTGTCTTCTAGGGCAATGATAATAGTGATTTTTGGCGGGAGATTACTGTAAAGGTTCTTAGACTTCTAGAGTAAACATCAGATTTCAACCAAGTCTACAGTAGAACCGCCACAGTATTTAACAGAAATATCCGGAATTATAATGCCCCTAACAAACTAAATTAGAATCAAAATAAAAACTCCAACTAAAAGTGTGTAACAAATATTACCCTTCTTACCAAACATTGTCCAAATAGTACTACTGTGTTTACTGGATCCTGTAGTGCCAATTGAGATTACAAATTAGAAAACAAACTGGCAATATTATAAAACATCAAAGATAGCAGACAAAGAGTAGGGAGAGATATAGTCTCTACAGCTTGTTTTATTGAGATTGCGACTTATGAAACATATAAACCATATATTCACCCCAGGGTTCTATCATGTAGGCAGAGTGTGATCGCTATTGCCAGGTTTACTGTTGGTTGAGTAGAAATTAGATTGCATATCATGTAAATAGCAGGCAATATTTAATTGGCAAGGTTCGTATCATATGTAACAAGACAGGGCAGGAAGCCCAACAAAGCTGAACAGATAGCCAATAGGGCAATGAGCAAGAACTAACGTATTGCTATAATGATAATGACATAATGCAGCACCCGTGCAAGACCAAGCTCTTGTCAGTTTCTCTGGTCTTATGGCCCTATGTTAGAACAAATAATAAAATATCTTGGATGCATAGCTTATACAGTAGATTGAGTTATCTCCTTCCAATAGACAAGCACACTATCTATATTGAGAATGATTGCTGGTGTATGCTAAGTTAAAGCAGAAGTATATACACTGTGGCGACAATACACCTGTCACAACTACAAAATGGCCCATCTTCACACAGGGCAATAGTACGTTATGACACATTACAGGAAGTGACCATCAAGTAAACGGGGAGAGACATAAATAAACAAACAAAAATACAACAGGCAGTAATTTGTGCAGCCATAAAGGAAACATTGGCCATTTCAAGGCAGAAGGTTCTATTTAACATTGTGCAACATAAATTAGGACTAAGAGGCAATAGGTCTCTTATTAGATAAGTAACGGATTGCAGTTAAACACCCGTGGCTAATCGAGCCTTTCTCTGCTTCCACCAGTAAAGCCTCTCATGGGAACGGTAGCGAGATAGTTCTTGCAGGCCTGCATCTTGCTGTTTCCTTTTTGCGAGTCCCATATCTACAGCAAGTATCGTTTTAGTTCCAAAATCAGGGTTTGCTGGGGGAGACATATTTGCAATTAATATTGTGTGACCTGTCTTGCGGGAGGCCATATATAGTGGTGCAAATGTCTTGCGGATTAAGAAAAACCTTTGTCGTCATTGCTGGTTCTGAAGTGCTGTAAGCAGCTTTCATTTCCAGTTGTGTCCTGAGATCAACGGCTGCATCCAGGTATGTTGTCGAAGAGGGTATGTGTAACAAATACGATATAATCGCTACAATATTTGTTATAAAAATAAGTTTTTGTTGCTCTTTTGTGAATGATACCCAAGAGTCACTGATTACTCTAGGTAACAACACAGTGAGCTAGTTTTGATGTTAAGTAATTTCAGTATAAATGAGAGCAGAGTTTATGCTTAAAGATGTTTCTCTCAGCGTGGGCTGACTCTGATATGAGTAGCTTAGCAAGGAGATTAGTAGTTTGAATTGGTAATAGAAGCAGTAAGAATCCTTACACAAATGATGAGGTATAATCTGTTTGAGTCCTTCTGCCTTCACACACACACACACACCCGTACAATACATACACTCACAGAAGCTCACAGTTATTGAGAGGAATCCAGCAATGAGCAATACTGAGGTAAAGTTTAGGTAAACAGTCATAGAATGAGTTCCGGTATTTGTATTGGCAAAAGTTGATACAAGGTTTTGTATGTACACAAGTTGATGAGATAAATAATACGCTTGAAGTGGTAAACACTTTGATACCTGACCTCCTCGGCGTGTTCAGCGTTTACACAGCAGCGGGTATGTGCGTGACTGACTTCCGGTCCTGCAAACGCTGTGTCCTCGCTGAGAGATTCTGCAGACAGCTGACTCCTGTCAGCGTAACGGTAATTTCAAATGAAAGTTTCCTGGAAAAAGGCTGTGAAGAGGTTGCCTAATAATGCAAAAGAAATAAGTAACGATACTGCTTAGCAAAATAATAATTAGAACTAAGTAACAAAACTTGTAGTAGAAAGTTTGAAACACTGCAGAACAATCAGAGCAATTTAGAAACTCAGATTCACAGCAGTGTATGTCCTTCAATATTCAGGCAATGAGATACAGGAACAGGAAGCCTTTTATAGGGTTAGAGGCCAAACAGGTGATATACCTTAAAGGTATATCACAGTATGAGAGGTGTCATTAAGCTTTTCTTAAGCTCTCGGGGGTGTTTCTATGACTGGTTCTGGCAGGTTCAAACAAGTTGAGTTCTCTCCAGACTCCGGTGTCATTGTCGCTTCTCTTTTCAGCATAGTCTGTAGTCGGAAGGACTGATCCACTATCTGTATAGATGCACACAGCTCCATGCAGGACGTTAGAAGACGATCCAGTCCAGGCAGAAGTGCAGCCTTTATTACAATTAGACTGTTAAAGTCAGAGCATGTGTCTTTAGTGTTAGTCATTGTAGTAGATCAGGGAGAGGAATTAGTAAATGAAACTATTTACAGCGTGGCGGTAAAAAGCGCGCCACTATGCCAAACGGCTCTTCCAAGTTAAATTTGCTTCTTGGCGGCCAAGGGGTTGTGTACCTTGATCCAGGAAGGTTCCCAGGCACATGTATTTGCCAAATATGTGGATGGCGTAAAGTGTAACCACTTTCTGCTTCAAGCTGCACGGAGCATCAAGAATCCGTGGCCATCTTGGATCGCCGCCCACCGGAAGTCTCGGGATTCAGCCTATTCTTACCAGTTGTTAAGAACCTATTCCTCAAATTTAGAAAGTGTAAAGGTTTTGTATAATAGAGAAGTTAGAGAACCTATTGCTAAAATTTTAGAATCATACCAATACCTGTTGCTAAAATTTCGGCATTCCACCACTGGTCAATGCACGTAGTGTGCCTACCGAAAGCTGATAGGTTAAGAGCACCCACTGAGGGGAGAGGACGAAAACTGCATAAAATATATAAACAGTTCTAGAATAGTCCTATAGGTGATAATGTGAGGAGCTAACGAAAGAGGTGGAATTTAAGTAGTTGGGCCTTCTATGTTAGAGTCAGGATTCTGTGGCTAAAGGAAGCTAGTGTAGATGTGGGCAGATAAGTACAACATAAAAGGAGCAATCTGAGGAACATCAGTCTGACATTTATTACAGATCGCAGAACAGATGTTATTTGTGTCTTGTGTGGTATTTTTAAAGGTGGAAGTGGCTGGAACTAGCCTAAGTTTGAGAAGCAAAGCAGAAAGTTCTGAAGCAAATGTGACTCGAATGTAGCTGTGACTTCCACAGAATAAAAGATGAGTCAACGAATTCAATTTGCAATGAAATAGGGTGTTTTGGTTTACCACATCCTTTAAATGCCATGGCAAATAGGTTTGTGCATGAGGACCCAAAGCTTTACAGGAAACCAAAGATCTCAAACAGGCAACACTACAAATTAGCCATCCTTTTCCTTCTGCTGTCACTGGGTATATTTTTAAAAGTATAAAGCCCCCTTTTTTCATTTTTGTTGTTTTCTTGTTGGTGTCAGAAAGTATATGATTGTAAGAAACCAAAAACTTAAATTATGCTTACCTGATAATTTTTTTATTTTCTTCAGATGCAAAGAGTCCACAGCTGCATTCATTACTTTTGGGAATTCAGCACCTGGCCACCAGGAGGAGGCAAATACAACCCAGCCAAATGCTCAAACACTCCTCCAACCTCCCTCAGTCATTCTGCAGAGGAACAAATATCAGGGTGAAAAAGGTGCCAGAAGAACAAATATCACAGACGCCCCACAGAAAAAATATGGGCGGGGAGCTGTGGACTCCATCTGAAGAAAAGAAAATTATCAGGTAAGCATAATTTAAAAGTTTTTCATCATAAATGTAAAGAGTCCACAGCCGCACTCATTACTTTTGGGAAAACAATACCCAAGCTATAGATGACACTGAATGCAAAAATGTGAGGGTACAAGAGGCGGCCCATTCTGAGGGCACCAGGCCTGAAAACCTACCCAACAAAATCCTGCTTCGTCCGAAGCCGAGAATAACTTTGAATAGAAAGGAAAAAGCCCAAGGACACTGACCCGCAGATAGTCCACAGCCTTTCTAGAAACCGCAGGAACTAGACTCAACCGAGTCAACAGCCTCCAAGAGACACCGTCAGTCTCCAAACAACACACCCCTTACTAAAGAAAGGGAACAAACTACCGTTTTCTTTCACAAAGAAGAAAAGGCACGGAGAAAACATGATTGTACTTGTAAAGTGCGGCTAATCCCCCTTAAGGGACTCGAAGCGATGCTCATTTTATCAACCTCGAAAGGAGGAAAGGCTGAGTAGACCTCGCCGGGGATCGAACTTGAAACCCTCGGTTTGCTACAGTGCAGAGTAGCCACAGTGCATTAGTATGCTGAGCTAGCTTCCAGCTAGCATAAGGAACTCCAGAAAAAAAACCTATAAACATAAATTATGCTTACCTGATTATTTCATTTCCATCGAGGAGAGGAGAGTCCGCGGCTTCATTCATTACTATTGGGAATTAAGAACCTGGCCACAAGGAGGAGGCAAAGACACCCCAGCCAAAGGCTTAAATACCCACTTTCCTCATCCCCCAGTCATTCTGCCGAGGGAACCAGGAACAGTAGGTGAAATAACAGGGTATAAATGGTGCCAGAAGATGATTAAATGTAGGTCCGCCCAACAGAGATACGGGCGGGAGCAGTGAACTCTCCTCCCCTCCATGGAAATTAAATTATCAGGTAAGCATAATTTATGTTTTCCATCTAAAGGGGAGGAGAGTCCATGGCTTCATTCATTACTATTGGGGACATATACCCAAGCTCTAGAGGACACTAAATGAAACTGGGTGGGTAAAAGGCGGACCCAAGACAAAGCCACAGCTCTAGTTGAATGAGACGTGATCCTCTGAGCAGGCTTATGTCCCGCTGTCTCATAAGCCAAGCGAATCAAGCTCCTCAATCAAAAAGACAAAGTAGCAGCAGAGGCCCTTTGGCCCTTGCGCTTCCCAGAATACACCATAAAAATAGATGTAGACTGTCTGAAATCTTTTGTAGCCTAAAGAAAAAACATCAAGGCACGAACCACATCCAGGTTATGAAGAAACCTCTCCTTTGAAGAAGAAGGGTTAGGACACAAAGAAGGAACACCTATTTCCTGATTGATGTTACAGTTAGACACCACCTTGGGGAGAAACCCCAACCCAGTGCATAGTACAGCCTTATCCTCAAGAAACACCAGATAAGGAGGATCACTTTGCAAGGCAGCTAGCTCAGATACTCTGCGTGCCGATGCAATACCCAACAGGAAGAGGACCTTCCAGGACAGAATCTTAATGTCTATGGAATGCATAGGTTCAAACGGAACCCTCTGCATAACCCTAAGGACCAAGTTTAAGCTCCAAGGCAGAGCCGACTGTCTAAAGACAGGCCTGATTCTAGACAGAGCCTGAACAAAAGATTGGATGTCAGGGAGCTCAGCGAGTCTCCTATGCAACAAGACTGATAATGACGAAATCTGTCCCTTTAGGGAACTAGCGGCAAGACCCTTCTCCAAACCATCACCAAAGAATCCTGGATACCTTCACCATAAGCCAAGGATATCCATGCTTCTCACACCAGGACAAGTAAGTCCTCCACACCTTATGGTAGATGTGACAAGTGACTGGCTTCCTTGCCTGAATTAGAGTATCAATCACACTTTCAGAAAATCCTCTCTTGGCTAAGACTAGGCGTTCAATCTCCACACAGTCAGTCTCAGAGAATCTAGATTTCGATGTTGAAAGCTAGGCTGAATCCCCAAGGAACCACTAAGGCATCTATCAGCTCTGCCTGGGGATCCCTGGACCTCGACCTGTATCATGGTAGCTTGTAATTGAGTCTGGACACCATGAGATCTATCTCCGGCGTTCCCCATCTGAGACAAATCTCTGCAAACACCTCGGGGTGAACAGACCATTCCCCCGAATGGAAGGATTGTCTGCTGAGAAAGTCCACCTCTCAGTTGTCCACACCTGGAATGTGAATCGCTGAGAGTGAGCAGTCGTGGGACTCCGCCCACTCCAGAATCCGAGACACCTCCCTTATTGCAAGGAAGCTCCTTGTACCCCCCTGATGGTTGATGTAAGCCACCAAGGTAATATTGTCGGTCTGGAATCTGATGAAACTGACAGACCCCAGAGAAGACCATGCCTTCAGGGCATTGTAAATTGCTTGTAGTTCCAGGATGTTGATCGGAAGGATACACCCCTCCCTAAACCACCTTACTTGTGCCATCCTGGCACCCCAAACAGCTCCCGATTCTGTCAGACTGGCATCAGTGGTCACAATCTCCCAGGACGGTCTTAAGAAGGATGTCCCCATGGACAGTTGCTCAGGATGAATCCACCAAAAGAGGGAGTTCTGAGTCCGAGCATCCATGGATATCAGCTGTGATAGATCTGAATGATCGCCGTTCCACTGTCTCAACATGCACAATTGAAGAGGTCTGAGATGGAACCTGGCGAATGGGATGACATCTATGGTCGAAACTATGAGACCTTTCACCTCCAAACATTGAGCTACCGATGGGCTTGTGGAGGACTAAAGGGCAAGACAGGTGGACGCAGGCTTCCTGCGTCGCTGCCCAGTGAGAAATATCTTCATGGACATAGAGTCTATTATCGTGCCCAGGAACTCCCCCCTGTTGCTGGGAACCAGGGAACTCTTTCCTGAGTTGATCTTCCAACCGTAACATTGGAGCAGAAGAAGACGAGCCCTCGAATGATCCTCTGCAAGGCTGAGCAACGGCGACTGAACTAGGATGTCGTCCAGGTAAGGAGCCACCGCAATGCCCCTGGATTTGGCCACTGCAAGCAGCGCCCCCAGAACCTTTGTGAAGACTCTTGGGGCCGTCACCAGACCAAAAGGAAGGGCCACAAACTAAAAGTGTTGGTCCAGAAAAGCAAATCTTAGGAACCTGAAGTGGTCCCTGTGAATTTGCACATGAAGGTAAGCGTCCTTCAAGTCTACAGTTGTCATGAACTGCCCCTCTTGAACTAGAAGCAGAATAGATCTGATCATTTCCATTTTGAATGATGGAACACTCAGAAACTTGTTTAAACACTTTAGGTCCAGAATCGTGCGGAACGTGCCCTCCTTCTTTTGAACTACAAAAAGGTTGGAATAGTACCCTAAACCCTTTTCTGCTAGGGGTACTGGTATGATAACCCTGAGAGAGGCGAGATCTCTCACACACTCTAAAAACGCCTCTCTCTTCTCTGGTATTGAAGACAGGTTAGACTGTGACTGGAGGAATCTGCCCTCGGGCTGGTGAGATCTGAACCCTATCCTGTAACCCTGGGAGACCACTTCTAGAACCCAAGGGTCCTGAACGTCCTGCAACCATGCGTCTGAGAATAGAGATAATCTGCCCCCTACCTGATCCGGAGACCAGTTGGGGGCGCCCCTTCATGCCCGACTTTGTCTCGGCGGGCTTCTTGCTCTGCTTAGACGTGTTCCAAGATTGAGCCGGCTTCCAAGATCCCTTGGAATGGTCCGCTTTCGCGGTAGGCTGCTGGCGCTGGGCCTTGTCAGCACGAAAGGGACGAAAAGTAGATCCCTTAGGCTTAGCCTTCTCGTAACCGTGGATATGATCGAATCCAATCCTGGACCGAATAGGATCGTCCCTTGAAAAGGCAGAGACAACAGCCTCAATTTAGAGGTCATTTGCCTGACACCTTAGCATTCAGGCGAATAATTTGCATATTGGCATCACAGATGAAAGAATTGGCGACCCTCAGCACCTTAATCTTCTCCTGTATCTCGCTGCTGGCTGAAAAACAAACCCTGTGTGCTGAAACATCTTTCTCAACATGTTTTTCAGCTTTTTATCCATGGGCTCTTTAAACAACGAACTATCCTCGAGGGGAATAGTCGTCTGCTTTGCGAGCGTAGGGACAGTCCCCCACAGCTCAAGCTGAGAGTCCGGAAAGGGGAACAGTTACTTAAAAGAAGAAGGGGAAAAGGACGAACCTAATAGCTCCCATTCATTCTTAATAATATTTGCCATCTTAATGGGAACCGGGAAAGTCTGAGGTACTACCCTGACCTTGTATACCTTGTCAAGCTTGGGAATCGCAGGTTCCTGTGACGAAAGGAAAAGAATGACTGGGGGATGAGGGAAGTGGGGGAGGTATTTAAGCCTTTGGCTGGGGTGTCTTTGCCTCCTCCTGGTAGCCAGGTTCTTAATTCCCAATAGTAATGAATGAAGCCGTGGACTCTCCTCCCCTTTAGATGGAAAAGGGCACAAACACAGAGCAAAAAACCCGAGACACCGGGTCAGGCTAAAAGAGACCCAACCAGTCTCATAGAAACAAGGGGAGGCAACGCCCAGACCCCAGAAACAGAAACCACGGGATAAGGCCGGGAATCTGAAACAGAGAGGATCTTCCCCTAACACAGTGTAACCGCACTCTAAAAAGCAACTGAAGACGAAAGTCCCCCAAGTCTCAAAAAGGTAGCTCAGAATACTAAATATTCAGAAAAGAAACCTCGTGCAGCAAGCTCAGCTAGGTCTGACGACCAACCCCTGAAGCAAAAACACTGCATGCTGCAGTCATCTAAAAATGACTCTGAAACTTAAATACTTGCAGGACAAGCAAAAAGCAGCTGAAGATAGGATCCTTCAGATTGCTAAGTATCCACTAACCAGCGGATAACGTTGCAGGCTATCTAAGAGCCGCTAGTTCTTCCCACAAATCTTGCACATGGAGAAAGGAGAAACCTCAAGAAGCTTACCATACCTCGAATGCTCCAAGGACAAATTTAGCAGAGCAACAGATGTCAGATCCTGCTCCAACACCGGACCAGCCCAAGCGACAGACATGTCTGATAGACAGGGGGGACAGAAAGACCCCAATCATAAGTCCCCATGGAATAGAAAGAAAAAAGGGGGGACTCGCCCACCCCAACTCTCTTAGACAGTCTCTACATAGAGAGACCAATTTCCAACAGGTGGAAGAGAGCCCACAGAGCAGCAGATGCTGCCCCTTACAGAAATAAGCCACCTGATCCAACCTCCTACACAGGGCAGAACAAAGACCCTCCAGAGAGAGGAAACCCCAGTTCATAAGGAAGACAAACTATCCCCTCAAAAGGGAAGGGCACAGATAAGAACAGCGTACATGTCCACAAGACATGAAGCCCTAGTATGATGAAAACACGGACCGAATGAAAAATCATCCAGACACCACTGTTGATCCAACAGAGAAAAAACTCCCCATAGAGTAGCACACTCCGTCCGAAGTACAAGTCAAGCCTTAAAGTTTATAACCAGTACCCGAAGATGGATGTGAACTCTGGCCTTCCTGCTTGCAAGGCCAATGAGCTAGCCCTTATGTCGCAACATAGGGTCCCTAAAAAAAACTGTGTCGTCCCTAACCAGTCCATCGGATCATAAGTCTCCAGACATCCAAGAAGGGTCCAAGACAAGAACCCTGGACCCAGAATCGTCCTAGAACGAATGACACCCTCAGGGAACACAAGATACCCCATCCGGAGAATGGGTACAGGACTCACTCGTAATTCCCAGCCCAAAGGGAAGAGAACACCCTTAGCCGGAGTTCAACACCCCCCCCCCCAGCAAGGTACTAGGCCGCAACAAAGTCATGCAATTTCTCTAGAGCCCAAAGGCCCCAAGGGCAGCACTAAGGGAAATGAGAATAAGAACAGAGTCAACCGAAATAGAGTAGAAAGAAAAGCTAGTTTCCATAATCTTTTTAGATTAACGTTCCAGAGGACCACACCCAAGGGAGAAAAATGCAACGCATCCCGAACCCAGGCAGAAAACCATCCCTTAAGCAAAAGAATGAAAAAAAGAGACAACACCTCCTATAGCCCCTGATATGGAGAAGACTAACTCCCGAAAGTCGACAGAGCCTCACAGCCTTCACTTTCTAAATAAGATGCCAAAGCCGCCAGTAAAACCGGATGAAGTCCAGAAAGTCTCGGCCCAAAGAAAAATAACCTCTAAAAGGAAGAAGTCCTAAAAGGACACTTCCAAAGAGACCATGAAAGGCAAAACCGTAAGAATGGCGGTATAAAGGACCGGTATGAAGGACCTAAATCCTCCAAGCCTCCAACCCACAATGGGAAGGAACACTCTAGTTCCCAAAAAAATCAGGATGCATGTCGCCACGGATCTC
The DNA here is from genome assembly GCF_027579735.1 of Bombina bombina. Lineage (NCBI taxonomy): Eukaryota > Metazoa > Chordata > Amphibia > Anura > Bombinatoridae > Bombina > Bombina bombina. The sequence continues at coordinate 123,527,316 of NC_069502.1, read as the reverse complement.
AACGGAGTCCCGGCCCACTAGATAGAAAGGCAAATGAGGACTGAACCAATCCCCCATGTCCCTAAGCAACCACGGACCCTCAAGTCCTCTCAGGATGCTAGTTGAAGCTTGTAAAATAAAACAAGAAAACAACATAAATCAAATTGTGATCACTAGGCGCCCTCACTGGACCAACCGGACATAAAAAGGTGCCACGTGTCTAAACTTAGGCCTCAAAGACAGAACGATTTGTAACCAGTCAGGACCAGCCTGAAACCAAGGGTCCCAGCACTTTCAAGGCCACATAGAGTCTCCCCCGATGATGGAGTGTTAAAGAACAGTCAGACAGACTCTTGTAAACAGTGCGACCACAAAATCACGAGTATCAATTCCAGAGAAGAAAGTTCCCAAAGGAAACATCACACCACAACATGAGCTTTAGACCAAATAAAAATCATCCTCACCGGATGAAAATAAAAGATAAGGCAACCCGTAGGTTATTGCCCAGGAAGAACGGACAGACCTGCAGGACCAGCCCAACAGGGGTTCGAGACTTCCAAGCTCAGAACTGGGAAAAGATACACAAATAACAACGACTATAAGAAGATTACTTCATCAGCTTATGTCTATGTATGCAAGCCAGTCGAAGAGTAGGACTGAGAATCCTCAGACCCATGAAGAGTTGGATCCTCCAGCAACGCCAAAAATGCGCCTTAGTAGAACACGAAGGCGTGCCAGTCTAGAACGAAAGGCGCAACATACCTCCGTCGGGACAAAAGGATATACCGGCCCCGAAGGTTGACCTCCTGAGGCTTAAGGGGCAGTCGCTCCCCTGGAAGGCTGAACTGGACCAGGCGATCCTACGCCTGACGAGCCCTGGTTAACGAAACAATATTGTAAGCACACTCCCGGGAAATGCAGATGCACCAGCGTCAAAGATATGGCCAAGCGGAACCGTGTCGTAACCTCCGGTGGGAACAGGCCACACTGCCTAGAAAGGATAAGTAGCGTTTGGGTTACCTGCATGTGTAGTAAGAGTTGGTGGTAGGGAACTCGTGTCGTGAGAAATAGAATCCCCAGAGGCGGATGGCTCAGTGGGCACCCGATTCTCCGATCCCGAGGAACAGAGCACTCTAAAACGGCATTCGGAACATAAATGATGGGCATGTATCACCCGGGCCAATTCATATTCTTCGCAAGAAGTAGAGTCTGAATCAGAGACATCCGTCTCCAAGAATCCTCCATAACTGGGACACTGCCATCTCCAGAGAACCAGACACCAACGGACAAGGATTTCTCTGTCGCCACATGGTCAGGAAAGCAGAAATGGAGTCACAAGATAAACCATGGAGTCCTTGCAAAAGCACGCCCGACCAAAAAGGCTGCGACACTAGACATAGGCCATTATGTCCAAAATAGCCATGAGCCGAAGCAACACTACACAGTAGCAGACAGAATCGCATAACAAACATGATTATAAACCCCCCTGTTCAATAATCCCCCTCAGGAGATATTAACCCTTAATTCTTAGATACAAAAAGGAGCCTCACTGAGACCCTATGTTAAAGTTATCCCTGAAAGGTTGAAGCCCCTCTCAGATAAACAGTTGAAATTACAATACATCCATGATGAAAGTAAGATCTTACCGGAATCTACGCCGTGGAACAGGAACATGGCCCTTCAAGTGTGACAGATAGTAGCGTCGCGTCTGCCATGGACTTGAGAGAAAAAAGCAGGCAGCAAAACTCGTCAACGCTGATTGCTTATGGAGCTGTTAATATGAGTCGGGATGGTTTTGCAGAAAGACTCTCCCTGCATCTCCGGAACTCTCACTGAGAGACTGACAGGACTACGTAAAGCTCCAGTCCCATGCCGAAGACTATTACCCTCCATAAGAGACTATCGAAAACCTCTGACACTTCTCTGCCAACCTCCTGGGACGAAAGGCAAAGAATGACTGGGGGATGAGGGAGGTGGGGGGAGTGTTTGAGCCTTTAGCTGGAGTGTTTTCGCCTCCTCCTGGTGGCCAGGTTCGAAATTCCCAAAAGTAATTAATGCAGCTGAGGACTCTTTCCATTTATGAAGAAAAGCCTTATTTTCATTAGTTTCAGTGGATAGGTCTTATATAAAATCCATTGGTGTCAAAAGGTATCACTCTAAAAACCACTGTGAGCTATTTAATATGTTCTATGTATATTTATACAAAACACATATAACCAAACATTTTAGGGACATGAACAGACAGCTATTAGTGTTTATAGTATTGTTAGTTTATATGTAGACAACTTAAAGGGATAGTAAACCCAAATTTTTTCTTTCATGATTCAGATAGAGCAGGCATTATTAAGCAACTTTCTAATTTACTCCTATTATCAATTTTTCTTTGTTTTCTTGCTATCTTTATTTTAAAAGCTAGAATGTAAGCTTAGAAGCCGGCCCATTTTTGGTTCAGGACCCCGGACAGCAAATAAAAACATTAAAAAGGCCATAACAAATATAATCAAATATGATGCATTCTAAAGTATAAAACACCTTGTAAACACAAGACGTCTGTAGTCTTTAAATGAATTAACACATCCACTGAATCTGAGTACATTAATTGGAAAATGTAGTTAAACTACAGTAAAAGAGGGCAAACTAATGATATCATATTGAATTATTTTTCTGAAACGTATAATTAAAGATTTTATATTACAATCTGCGTTTCATGTCCCTTTAATCAAGAAAAAGCAATATATATGATCTAAGTATATGATAGTTCTTATTATTAAGCATCGGAAAAAGTTATAATTACCTGAAGAACATCTCCAGCATTCAAGCTAAGCTCATCAGCATTCCTGGCTTCAAACTGGTACAAGGCTTTATAGTTCACAAACGCTGTAGACTTTCTACGTTCAGTGGGAGCAAAAGCACTCGCTGAAAAGAAAAAAAGACAAAACCTTTTACAGCTATGGACAGTTGTGGCGAGTTCTACATTTTCCATCACATTTTATTTAAATAATAATATACAGATGAAAGGGTAGTGTTTTAACATATATTAGTAATAGGAAGCAAGGACAGAAACAGGGAAACTTTATCTGTACAGCCACAATATTCTTTTCATGGCTCATGTCTATAAAAGCAGCAGCAAATACTACAGTGCAACCTTTTTAGCTCCATATTAAATGGATACACATTAGCTAATGCACCATGAGTAGTATCATGAGTGGTTCAGCAGATCTCTGCGACAAGGTAACCTCCACTGAGGAGATGAGGACATCCCCACCAGATCCGCAAACCACGTCCTCCGCGAACACGATAGAGCCATCAGAATCACTGATGCTCGCTCCTGCTTGATGGGAGCCACCACACGAGGGAGAAGCGGTAATGGAGGAAAAATATATATGAGTCTGAAACTCCATGGTACTGATAGGGCATCTATCAATACCACCTGAGGATCCCTCGATCCATACCTGGGCAGCGTGGTATTGAGGCGGAATGCCATGAGATCTATCTCCGGCGTCCCCCACTCGCTGCATATCTCTGCAAACACCTCAGGTTGGAGAAACCATTCACCTTGAATGTGGATCGCTGACAGCGTACATCTGTGAGTCTCCGTCCTCTCTAGTATCTGAGATACTTCTCTCATCGCCAAGGAACTTCTTGTTCCCCCCTGATGGTTGATGTAGGCAATCAAGGTTATATTGTCTGATTGGAATCTGATAAACTAGGACGAACCCAGAAGGTGTCAAGCCTTCAAGGCATTGAAGATGGCCAGGAGTTCCAATATATTGATCGGAATCGAGGACTCCTCCTGAGTTCACAGTCCTTGTGCCTTCTTGGTACCCCAAACGTTACCCAACCAGAAAGGCTTGCGTCCGTAGTCACAATCTCCCAGAACGGTCTCAAGAAGCACGTGTCTTGGGACAGATTATCTGGAAAGAGCGAGTCTCTCGACAGTTTGTCCAGGACAATCAGTTGAGACAGATCTGAATGGTCGCCGTTCCATTGTCTAAGCATGCATAGTTGTAAGGGTCTGAGATGGAATCTGGCAAAAGGAATGATGTCCATTAAGGACACCATGAGTCCGATCACCTCCATACACTGAGCCACTGAGGGTCTCAAGGAGGCCTGGAGGGCAAGACATGCAGTAGTTAGCTTGCAACATCTCTGATCTGTAAGGAATATTCTCATGGATATGGAATCTATTATTGTCACCAGGAAATTCACCCTTGTACTTGGAGTAAGAACTATTTTCCAAGTTTATCTTCCATCCATGTGATTGAAGAAGACTGAGAAGGGACTCTAAATGTTCGTCCGCTAGACGAAAAGATGGTGCCTGCACCAAGATATCATCCAGGTAAGGCCCTACTGCAATACCTTGTGTTCTGGCAACTGCTAGAAGAGCCCCCAGAACCTTTGAAAATATCATTGGAGCAGTAGCTAGGCCAAACAGAAGAGATATGAATTGGAAGTGCTGGTCCAGAAAGGCAAACCTCAGGAACTGATAAACATAATTTATGTAAGAACTTACCTGATAAATTCATTTCTTTCATATTGGCAAGAGTCCATGAGCTAGTGACATATGGGATATACAATCCTACCAGGAGGGGCAAAGTTTCCCAAACCTCAAAATGCCTATAAATACACCCTTCACCACACCCACAATTCAGTTTAACGAATAGCCAAGAAGTGGGGTGATAAAGAAAGGAGTAAAAAGCATCAACAAAGAAATTTGGAAATAATTGTGCTTTATACAAAAAATCATAACCACCACAAAAAGGGTGGGCCTCATGGACTCTTGCCAATATTAAAGAAATGAATTTATCAGGTAAGTTCTTACATAAAGAGCCCTGAAAATTGCATGGAGTTCCAAAATATTGATTGGTAATCTCGCCTCTTGAGATTCCCAAACCCCTTGTGCTGTCAGAGATCCCCAAACAGCTCCACAACCTGAAAAGACTCGCATCTATTGTGATCACAGTCCAGGTTGGACGAACCAAAGAGGCCCCTAGAACTATACGATGGTGATCTAACCACCAAGTCAGAGATAGTCGAACATTGGGATTTAAGGATATTAATTGTGATATCCTTGTATAATCCCAGCACCATTGATTCAGCATACAAAGCTGGAGAGGTCTCATATGAAAATGAGAAAAGGGTAATCGCGTCCGATGCTGCAGTCATGAGACCTAAAACTTCCATGCACATAGCTACTGAAGGGAATAATAGAGACTGAAGGTTCCGACAAGCTTAAGCCAATTTAAATTGTCTCTTGTCTGTTAGAGACAGAGTCATGAACACTGAATATATCTGGAAACCTAAAAAGGTGACCCTTGTCTGAGGAATCAAGGAACTTTTTGGTAAATTGATCCTCCAACCATGTCTGTGAAGAAACAACACTAGTTGAATCGTGTGAGATTCTGCAGAACGTAAAGACTGAGCAAGAACCAAGATATTGTCCAAATAAGGAAACACCGCAACACCCCACTCTCTGATAACAGAGAGTAGGACACCAAGAACCTTTGAAAAGATTCCTAGAGCTGTCGCTAGGCCAAAAAGGAAGCGCAACAAATTGGTAATGCTTGTCTAAAAAAGAGAATCTCAGAAACTGAAAGCAATCTGGATGAATCAGAAAAAGAAGATATGCATCCTGTACGTCTATTGTGGGCATATAATGCCCTTGCTGAACAAAAAGCAGAATAGACCTTATAGTCACCATTTTGAAAGTTGGGACTCTTAACATCGATTCAAAATTTTAGATCCAAAACTGGTCTGAATGAAATTACTTCTTTGGGACAATGAATAGATTTGAATAAAACCCCAGACCCTGTTCCTGAAACGGAACTGGCATGATTACCCCAGATAACTCCAGGTCTGAAACACACTTCAAAAAAGCCTGAGCCTTTACTGGGTTTGCTGGAATGCGTGAAAGAAAAAATCTTCTCACAGGCAGTCTTACTCTGAATCCTATTCTGTACCCCTGAGAGACAATATTCTGAATCCAATGATTTTGGTCCGAATTGATCCAAACATCTTAGAAACAATCTTTTTTTTTTTTTTTTTTTTAAATTCTTTTTTTTTTATTAGATAAATCTCCACAAGATGTACATTAAACATAAGATCGCAAGACATCCAGTATATATACATGTACATGCAACAAACAATAACTACAATTTTATGCCATTTGCAAAAACATCTTAATCTTGTTGGAGTTTCTTCAATATAATAAAACAAAAACCAAAAGAAAGAAAAGGAAAAAGAAAGGAAGAAAAAAAAAAAAAACATTAAATAATAAAATCTTTTTAAGACCCCCTCCCGCTGTACCCGCGCCTAACACCCTTAACATCCTGGGCACTGTATTCCTACACTAACCAGGAGGCCGGAAATTTATTCAATAGAACTAATTCTGCAAAGCTTATGGACAGGCGAAATGGATAAAGAATCTGTCTCTGCACCGGGAGAGAATAAGACTTAATAATTGGAAGCCATCCAATAAAAAAATCCTCAATCCTCTTCTCTGAAGCATCTTGTAGATGAAATGATTCAAAGATAATTTGTTCTTGTATTTCTTTTTGGACTGTTGAAAAGCTTGGCGCTCTACTCGCCTTCCAATTCTTAAGGATAAGGTGGCGAACTGCAAGAATAATTGTATTAAATATACGAATCAAACAAGGAGAACTATTGTTAGCTGAGGGAAACAATAAAACTACATTTTGTAATGTAATAGAAACATTTACACTATAGAGAGCACCAAGCCAGAAACAAATTTTAAGCCATAGTTGATTTAATTTGGGACACCACCAGAACATATGGAATAAATCCGCTCTAGACTTAGAGCACCGTGGACAGTTCCTTGAACTAGTAGGGAAAAACTTTTGAATTTTAGATGGATATAAGTAATAATTATTCAGCAACTTCACGTGTGACTCTTTCCAGCTCATAGATAATCTACATTGATTCAACATCTTAAAACTCAGGATGATCCTGTCATTATCAGTTCCCGGAATAGATGGGCACAACCAATTACTTATCCCATCCAAATACTTTTCACTTTGCTTTGAGAGCATGATATCATACATCAAAGAGATAGATGTATTTCCCGACTTAAACTTTTGAATTAAACTTTTAATATCCGACCACGCTCAGTTCTGACTATATATATAATGTCGTATCTGAAAATAGGCATACATATCTGATCTAGGTAACGCATGAGCTTGAAATATATATTCCGATGTATGCACCTGACAATCTTCATCCATCACTTGTTTTACAAAAAGTAAACCTTTATCTGCCCAAGATTTAAATATCTTTTGATGAATACCCGGGGTAAATTGCGGATTACCCTGGATGGGGAGAAAATCTGAAAAGGTAGAATCTATGCCTAAACAGCCACAGAACTTATACCACGCTACAACAATGTTTTTAAATGACATCATTCTACAGATATTAGACGGAAGTTGTTTCGGTTTACAATGTAAGATGGCTTTTAATGAAAAAGGACGTATATAGAAAGCCTCTTCCTGTCCTACTGCAATAAGATTAGTTTCAGTGATCCAGTCTAAAGCAAACTTCACCATGGCCACGATATTATATAACTTAATATTGGGCAGAGCCAGGCCCCCCACATTTTTCTTCTGCATAAGCTTAGCTAAAGCTATTCTCGGTTTTTTATCTTTCCATATAAATTTGGAAAAATAGCTATAAAGCTTCTTTGTATCTAGATTAGATATGAAAATAGGTAAATTTTGCACCATATATAGAAGTCGTGGGAAAATATTCATTTTTATTAAGTTTACCTTAGCAGAGATAGACAATGGATAAGATGCCCAAAGCTGAAGATCCAATTTAATTTTTTCAAATAAAGATGAATAATTTGCTGCGTACCATAACTTCGGATTTCTATGTAACCCTAAATATTTAACTACATTCACAACTTTAAATGGGATAATCCCCATATAGGGAAGCCTTTCGCCCACATACATGAGTTCGCTTTTATCTAGATTAACTAGATAGCCCGAAAATGAGCTAAATTCAGCAAGTATTTGTACAATTACTGGAATGGTTAGATGAACGTTATCCACAAATAGCGGAATATCATCTGCATATAGCAGCGACTTCAAACGATTAGCGCCAAGTGATATACCAGTTAGTATATCTCGGAATCGAATTGCCAAGGGTTCTATCGCTAGATTAAAGAGAAGGGGGGACAGCGGACAGCCCTGCCTAGTGCCACGTTGCAAAATAATCTCTTGTGACCGGATACCATTTACCAGCAAAAATGATCTAGGTTTTGAGTAAACTTTGCTGATATATTGAATAAAATTACCAGCAAATCCAAAATTAATTAACGATCGAAATAGATGCTCCCAGACGATAGAATCAAACGCCTTGACAGCGTCTAGAGTCAGAACTGCTGAGTTGCAAGTTACCGAATTATTAATATTCTGCTCTGAATTCCACGCATAATCAAGAAATGCAATTACCTTGCGAATATTCTTAGATTAACTTCTAGATGACATAAATCCTGTCTTATCTGGGTGAATCACATTCTGTAGACATCGGCCAAGCCTAGCTGCAATAATACCGGCCATTATTTTATAATCAGTGTTAAGCACTGATATAGGCCTATAAGAAGCCGGATCTTCAGGGTTTTTTCCTTTTTTAAGTATGAGTGAAATGTTTGCCTCTACAAACCCTCCCGATATAATATTATCGGACAGATAATAATTATTAAATAATTCCACTAAAAACGGAACTAATTAATCTTTTAGCGATTTATAAAATTCAGCTGGCAGCCCGTCTGGGCCAGCCGCTTTATTTAATTTAAGACCATCAATTGCTTTACAGATCTCCTCTTTATTTACAGGTTGATTTAGCGCTACCAATTCTTCCGTTTGAATCTTGGGAGTACTAACCTTCGACCAAAAAATATCTTGATTATACTGGCTTACAGAAACCGACGCATACAGTTGCTGGTAATAGCTATGGAACACTTGGCTGATATCTGTTGATTTAAAAAAAACGATTTTCCCCATTCTTAATAACTGCAATAAAGTTTTTTTTTTCCTGTTCTTAACTATACGCGCCAGGTGTTTTGCGGAACAACCATGGAAACTCTTATACTTTAAGCTAAGCCTCATCTCTTCTTCTTGAGATTTTTGCTTTAAGAGCACGTCCCTTTCCTTTCTGGCCTCCAAATATGCAGACCAGTTCATCGGAGAGGGATCAAGATTAACCTTGCTATAGGCCATCTTAACATTATTAGCTAATAGAAGTTCCTGCTCCTTCCTCTTTTTGGAGCATCTACTCATATAGGCGATAATCTCTCCACGCATTACTGCCTTGGCTGCCTCCCAATAAATCTCTAATTTATTCTTATAGTCAGAATTACATAACACATAGTCATTCCATATAATTCTCATCCTGGATATAAACCTAGGACTAGTATATAAGAATCGGGGAAAAGAAAATAATGGTACACTAACCCTAGCCTCTCCTACTCCTGTGAAAGAAAAAAAAACAAAAAAAAAACGGACTTTAAAACATAACTCTTAACACAGATTACAATAGCTCTCTCTAGAGACAAATTCCTGACTCTTTGTGAATTAATACACAACAAAAAACATAAACTAAACATATCTGTGCTAAAAATCAAATAATATTTGATAAGAAATAAAAAGAACAAACATATTATACAATTCTCATATACGTGCACTATCTTCCGCACCTCCATACTAGCTACTGTCTTTCTGGATTAGCTTAAATATCTAGGCTTTTCATAAATTCTTGGATTTCTGAGACTTTGTTGAATATAAATTTAGACCCTTTATTTTCAACTATAATTTTAGCCGGATAGAATAAACTTGCTCTTATCCCTTTACCGATTAACTGTGAGCAAAAAGGTGCCATCATTCTTCTCCGCGCAGATGTCTCGGCGGAGAAGTCTTGAAACAGCAAAATCTTGCTGTTCGCAAATCTCAGGGTATCAGCTTTTTTAAAAAGCTTCAGAATCTCCAGCTTATCCTGAAATTTGAGTACCTTAAAGACACATCCTAGGTTTAACCGACCCTGAAGTAGAGTTTCTCTTAGGGCCAACTCTGTGCGCCCTTTCAATTGCTAAGGGGAGGACGTGAGCTGGAAAACCAATAGCCTGAGGGAGCGTAATAGAAGTAAATTTAATGAGGTCGTCAAACTCGAGAGATTCCGGTAAACCAAAAATCCTTATGTTATTCCGCCTGGAGCGATCTTCGAGATCCTCCAGGCGCAATTGCATACTATTTAGTTTGACCTGCTGTGATTGAATTACATTTTCTTGAGTAGTCAGTCTGTCTTCAACTGAGGAGATTCTACTCTCCGCTTCCCCCATTCTTACAGAGAATAACTTGACCTCAGCAGACAGTGTCATCATCTCTGTAGAGATAGTTCCTAATTCTTTTTTAATTTCCTCAAATTGAGGGGAAAAAATAGCAGTAAGTTGCCCGATTAATACCTGGGTATCAATAAGAGCTGGTACACTGTCTGCTGACATATCTGGATTGGAGTCGCCCAATTTATTATTTTTTTTTTCCCTAGCTTTCACTGGCATTTTGGGCGAATTATTTTTTCCCAAGTGTTAAAATTTTTTCCATGTAGTGAACTTCAAAAAAAACAAAAAAAACCCTTGTGTGAAGTGATCTAAAAAATAAACTCCTGTGCAAAAAATGAAAATAATAAAAAAAAACTAATTTTAAATTTGTGATATATAAATATATATAATATATATATATATATATATATATATATATATATATATATATATATATATATATTCCCCTTCTCACCCCCTTTTTCTTGCTTTCCTTCTGCCCCTTCTCTTCTCTTTTTTTTTTTCTTTTTTGTGTTCTATGTGACTAGTACTTCATTATCTTTATAATAATGCCTTTACTCAAAAATGTGAAAATACCATCAGTGTATAGTGCTTAAGGTCAATGACCTATATATACATAGAAAAAAAGATTTAATTTAGACTCCAATCTTAGAACAACCTATTGATACCCACTCTTCTGTGATCAGACTCAGCAAATAGGAATATTCAAAGTGATAACCAATAAGTACCCCTCAAATGATCCTTTCTATAGAAATCTTAACCTGAGGAAATATATCTAAACATACAATTAAATCAACAGACTACTTGATATTACCACTATAGAAATGAAACAATCATCATAAGCTTTGTCTCCTTTCTTAAAACAATCCTGATCCCCTCGGTCTAGAAGAGACTTTTATGCCCAGCAGTAGTGTCAACTAATGTCCGTCAGGACTTAGCCTGTTTAGACCATGTCTCTGATTATGCTTAAATAAACAAAAAGCCCTGCTGGGCTATTACACAACCTCAGCTTTATCAGCAGGCCAAGTTTTAAACTTTAATGGGAAGTCCTCCAGTATCCCCTACAAGGTATAGAAATGTCACAGAGTCACTTCAGACTGATTGTCCAGTCACCCACCTCCTTCAGCGGGTCGGGGACATGTCAAGATCACCAAGACACGAGTGGTTCAAGAGACAGTTAGTGCCACAAACAATCAATATGGAATAAGCAATGAGCCACCAATACGCTACCTCCTCTGGACCGGGAAGCCACGGCTGGAATACCTTTGTTCAGCAGCACTATTCCTGGGAGATCTGTGCCGTCACCTTACCTGGCCATAGCAAACTTGGCCCTGCTGCTACCATCGGCACCTTGACTCTACTGCCCCAGGGGAGCGCGATTTCCGGATCCCTCCGCGTAGCCACCACTCTCGCTTCCTCAGCGCATCTGTAATCCAGTAACAGGAAGAGCCGCGTCTTCCGTTGATGCTAATACTCCGAGGCAACACCTCCACCACTCCGACCATCCACCTCTCGCGGATCTTGAGCTCCTCCTCACCTCAGACGGAGCTCCGGCCACAGGAGCAAACAGGGAGTCTAGTAAGTGATTTTTTAGCCTCAATATACGATATCAGCAACAGCTTAATACATGTTTGTTAGCTTTTTCTTCTTGGATAATTGCTCAGCAGCGGTCATACCCGCAGGCAGATACAGCCTTATAGGTTTCCTTTCCAGCTGGCGTTATTATGCCTAGCTACTGGCCCCCACAGTCCAACAGAAATGGGGCAAAGAATGAAGGCTTAGATTACTTTCGCCGGCTACACGCTGACATGGAGCAGCATGAACTTTAGCTCCGCCTTCTCACCGGAAACCCCTTAGAAACAATCTTAATCTGCCCCCTACCAGCTGGAATAAGAGCCACACCTTCACACGGACTTAGGGGCTGGCTTTGATCTCTTAAATGGCTTGGATTTATTCCAATTTGAAGAAAGCTTCCAATTGGAAACTGATTCCTTGGGGAAGAATTAGGTATCTGTTCCTTATTTAAGAACAAAAACGGTTAGAAGCTTTAAATTTACCCTTAGATCTTATCTTGAGGCAAAAAAAGCTCCCTTCCCCCCAGTGACAGTTGAAATTATTGAATCCAACTGTGAACCAAATAATTTATTACCTTGGAAGGAAAGAAATAGCAATCTGGACTTAGAAGTCATATCAGCATTCCAAGATTTAAGCCACAAAGCTCTTCTAGCTAAAATAGCTAAAGACAGAGATTTAACATCAATTTTGATTATATCAAAAAATGGCATCACAAATGAAATTATTAGCATGTTGAATCAAGTTAACAATGCTAGACAAATCATGATTCGATACTTGTTGCGCTAAAGTTTCCAACCAAAAAGTTGAAGCAGCTGTAACATCAGCCAAATAAATTGCAGGCCTAAGAAGAAGACCTGAAAATAAATAAGCTTTCCTTAGATAAGATTCAAGTTTCCTATCTAAAGAATCTTTAAAAGAAATACTATCTTCCGTAGGAATAGTAGTACGTTTAGCAAGAGTAGAGAAAGCCTCATCAACTTTGGGGATCTTTTCTCCAATCTAACTGCTGGCAAAGGATACCATTTTTTAAACCTTAAAGAAGGAATAAAAGAAGTACCAGGCCTATTCCATTCCTTAGAAATCATATCAGAAATAACATCAGGAACTGGAAAAACCTCTGAAATAACGACAGGAGGTTTATAAACAGAAATTAAACGTTTACTAGCTTTAATATCAAAAGGACTAGTCTCCTCAATATCCAATTTAATCAACACTTCTTCAACAAAGAACGAATGTACTCCATTTTAAATAAATAAGTAGATTTGTCAGTGTCAATATCTGAGGAAGGATCTTCTGAATCAGATAGATCCTCATCAGAGTAGGATAATTCAGTATGTTGTCGGTCATTTGAAATTTCATCAACTTTATGAGAAGTTTAAAAAGACCTTTACATTTATTAGAAGGCGGGATGGCAGACAAAGCCTTCTGAATAGAATCAGCAATAAATTCTTATCAATTCACAGGTATATCTTGTACATTAGATGTTTAAGGAACAGCAAAAGGCAATGTACTATTACTGATGGCCACATTCTCTGCATGTAAAAGTTTATCATGACAACTTATTACAAACCACAGCTGGAGACATAATCTCCATAAGATTACAACAAATGTACTTAGCTTTGGTAGAACTGATATCAGTGCTTTCTGAGACAGAATCAGATTGAGACATCAGCAGGATTCCAACAGTGTTTTCTGAGACAGGATCAAATTGAGACATCTTGCAAATGTAAGAGAAAAAACAACATATAAAGCAAAATTATCAATTTCCTTAAATTACAGTTTCAGGAATGGGAAACAAATGCAACAGCATAGCCCTTTGATAGAGAAAAAAGACAAGAGGCATATAGGAATGGGGTTTAAATTATGAAAATATTTGGCGCCAAAAATGAAGCACAAACAGAGAAAAAAAATTGGTGCTAAACACATCCGGAAAGGACACACTCGCGTCATTGAAGACGCAACCTTGTGAAAGGACTCGGCGCCATCGAACGTAACTTTGCGCCAAAAAAAATTGCGCGCCAAAAATGACACAATATAGTTTAGCATTTTGCGCCATCGCGAGCCTAATTCTGCCCGCGAATTAAAAAAGACAGTCAATTGCAAAAAGACTATGCCCCAGGTAAGAAATACATTTTCCTAAAAAATGCATTTCCCAGATATGAAACTGACAGTCTGTAAAAGGAAATATACTGAAACCTGAATCATGGCAAATATAAGTACAATACATATATTTAGAACTTTATATAAATAAAGTGCAAAACCATAGCTGAGAGTGTCTTAAGTAAATGAAAACATACTTACCAAAAGACACCCATCCACATATAGCAGATAGCCAAACCAGTACTGAAACGGTTATCAGTAGAGGTAATGGAATATGAGAGTATATTGTCGATCTGAAAAGGGAGGTAGGAGATGAATCTCTATGACCGATAACAGAGAACCTATGAAATAGATCCCCGTGAGGAAAACCATTGCATTCAATAGGTGATACTCCCTTCACATCCCTCTGACATTCACTGTACTCTGAGAGGAATCGGGCTTCAACAATGCTGAGAAGCGCATATTAACGTAGAAATCTTAGCACAAACTTACTTCACCACCTCCATAGGAGGCAAAGTTTGTAAAACTGAATTGTGGGTGTGGTGAGGGGTGTATTTATAGGAATTTTGAGGTTTGGGAAACTTTGCCCCTCCTGGTAGGATTGTTTATTCCATACGTCACTAGCTCATGGACTCTTGCCAATTACATGAAAGAAATGTTCCCTGTTTATCGGAACGTGAAGGTCTATGGTGGTCATAAACTGTCCCTCTTGAACCAGAGGAAGGATTGACCGTATTGTCTCCATCTTGAAAGAGGGAACACTCAGAAACTTGTTTAGGCACTTTAGGTCCAGAATTGGACGAAAAGTTCCCTTCTTCTTTGGAACCACGAAAAGGTTTGAATAAAACCCCAAACCTTTTTCTTCTGTAGGTACTGGGACAATTAATCCTAGAGAGGAGAGATCCCGTACGCAACCTAAGTAGGCAGCCATCTATTCTGGTCTTGTAGACAGACTGGAAAGTAGGAATCTAACCCCTGGGCGGATGAGACTTGAATCCTATCCTGTATCCTTGAGATACAACCTCCAGGACCCAAGGATCCTGTACATGGTGGAACCAAGCGTCTGAAAAAAACATAAATTATGCTTACCTGATAATTTCATTTTCTTCTGTGGGAAAGTGTCCACAGCCGCGTTCATTACTTTTGGGAAATAAGAACCTGGCCACCAGGAGGAGTCAAAGACACCCCAGCAAAAGCCTTAAATACTCCTCCCACTTCCCTCATCCCCCAGCCATTCTGCCGAGGAACAAGGAACAGTAGAAGAAATATCAGGGTGAAAAGGGGCCAGAAGAATACAACTAAGATGCCCCACATAAAAAACGGGCGGGGTGCCGTGGACTCTTTCCCACGGAAGAAAATGAAATTATCAGGTAAACATAATTTATGTTTTTCTTCCTAATGGGAAAGAGTCCAGAGCCGCATTCAATAATTTTGGGAAAACCATACCCTAAACTAAAGGAGGACACTGAATGCAAAAACGGGAGGATAAAATCTGTGGCCCATTCTGAGAGCACCAAGCCTGAAACCACTACCCAACAAAAACCCTGCTTTGTCCGAATTCGAGAAAACTTTAAAAATGAAAGGCTCCAAGGACACTGACCAGCAGATAGTCCAGAAGCATAGCTAGAGACCGCAAAATCAGACTCAACTGAACAGTCCTCCAGGAGACACCCTCGCCCAACAGTCGGTCCCTCACAGCTCACCCCTCACTAAAGAGGGGAACACCAGCCTAAAACTCCCCAAGGGATAGGGCAGGGAAGAACTGAAGGGAAAACGAAATGTCACCACAAAATCCATAAAAGGAAAAGCCTCAATATTTGAGCCCAGCTCACAAAGATCCAAATGGATCCTGACAGACAAGCAGAGTCCAGATGGTTAGGACTGGGCATCTAAACAGAGAAACCCTTCTCTCAACATCATGCAAAGCACCGAAAGACAACTGAAGACGGAGTCCTCACATTGTCAGAACTAAGAATACTAAAGTATTCAGACAAAAAAGAACGTGTAACAGACCCGGACGAAAAACCCTGAGTCAAGAACACGCAGCCATCATAAGGATGGCACAGAAGAATACTTGCTGAGAAGTAAAAAGCGACCAGCAAGAGAATAGATTGCAAAAGAAAACTCCCAGACAGAGGGCACACTCTAGGCAATCGAAGCCGCCAGACCTACACCCAGGGCTCCAAAATGGGAAGCACATAACTTCGAGGCCCACTGCACCCCCAAGAGAGAGAGGTTACACCCAGAAGGTGTATGGTAACCCTGAACCTTCTGCTTGCAAGCCCAGGGCACTAGCTACTATGCCCACCTAGATTCTGAAGATGACAACGCATTTCAGAACCCACTGCCAGCCGGGCCAGCCCAAGCATCGGCAGGTCTGAAACAGGGGAACAGAAGAACCCCAACACCAGCTCAAAAACGAGCGGAAGAATAGCCACAGCCATCCCAACAGAGCACGGGTGCCAACCCGACTCCTTGGAAACGGACAACAAGGCCGTAGACCCAAAGGAATCTAACAAAAGGCCCACCATAGTCTCGACACAGAGCCAGCAAGACTCCAGATGGAACCTAACAACCCAGAGAAAAACATCCCTCTCTGAAATGTTAACCCTAGAAAAAGGACCACACATTCATAAGAAAGAGAATAAGCCCCCCGCCCTAAGAAAAGGGATGGGGCCAAAAAGGCAGAGAACCTGCCCACATGACACAAAGCCCCAGGCTAAAGAAGAAATCAATTTCCAACGCAGATGAACTTGGAAGGAATCCCCATAAGGAATTAGATTGCTAACACACGTCCAATGTGCAATAGCTGCAGCAGAGACACTGCAAACCCATTCGCCTGCACAGCAGTGAATCCAAAAGGTTACCCCAGCAAGCTGACCAAGGGAAACCGACCATAAAGGCGTAAGTCCAGCCCAATGAGCATCAGCACTCAGACAACCTGGCCAACCGTGACCAGGTCAATTAGTCCAAGTAAAAGGACATAGCCCAAGTTCTCAGGAACTGGGGAACCCGAACCAGCCTTAGAACCAAAAAGTCCGGCAACAACTCTACAAAGGAAAACACTAAGCGAAGCCTCAACAACCGGAAACCGAGCCCCCAATTGTTTAAATAAACAATATACGAGAACTTAACACCCCGTCTGATATAAAAAACCAGACCACAGGGAGATATCAATGCAATATCCAGATCAACCTCGATAACGGGATAACTCACAAGCCCCGCCCCAAGGAAAGTCCAAATGCTCAAAAGGAGCTAAGGCGTTAAAAGTCGTACAATGACACTAGAGCCCATAGACTCTCAAACAGCTGCAGGACAACAAGCAAGGGGATACCCCAAGGCCAAAATCACTCTAGCAAAGGCTGGTCTCCGCATCACCTCCATACAATCAGAGGATCATAGAGAGAAAAGGATGCACAGCATCTCCAGCTCCAAGCAGAGCCCAAGGAGACCACGCCCAGTGACCCTAACAGGGAATGACCATATCCCGGAGGGGAACCCAGGTCCCTAAAAGGAGACCTAACTCACATGGAGACAACAGAGGAACACCAAAAGGTCTCATAAAAAACAGCTAGCTAGTACACCGTCAATGTTCAATAGCTGCAGCTGGTCACATTCTGCAACCCATCTGCTGCAAGGCAGCTGAACTACCAAATAAACTACTAGCTGCTGAGAACTAAGTCCAGAAGGACAATTCCCAGGGCCTCAAAAGAAAGAAGGCCAAACCGCCCAACTCGGCGGCAAGAGGATGCAAGCCCACCAACCCTCCACTACATGGGAAGGAGCTCTAGTGTCTGACAACCCCAGACACAAGAGAGAGAGACGCAGCGGAACTTCACTGACCCAGTCATCCAAATTGAAGGCTATAAGGACTGAGACAATCCTTCCTGCCTTACGGACCCACCGGTCCTCTAAAATGCTTAGTTGAACACAGAGGATAACATGAGCAGTTGGGGCCTTTCCCGGACCAGCCAAGCAGAGCGGCGCCACGTGTCCGAACAGCTACCAGACAGAACAAAACCCAAACAGGACCAGCCTGCAATCCGAGTCCTAACCGTCAAGCCGCATAAAGCCTCCCTCAGAGGGGAAGAAGGAAAACAGACAGGACATCCTATCGGATGAAAATAAAATACAAGGCAACCCATAGGTTAACGCCCAAAAAGAAACAGGCTACTGCAGGACAAGCCAAACGGAGCCCTGATCTTCCAAAAAAACTGGAAAATATCTCAATACATGGACAACCAGGAGATTACATCATCCCCACTTGTCTAATGAGGTGCGCCATTCGAAGAGCAGACCGCGAAGGTGCACAATTCTGTAATGAAAGGCACAACACTCAGGGACAGTCATACCCGCAGGGAACTGTACAGTCCAAGGTGGAATACCCAGGACAACAGAGCATGGAAGGGAAGGCACCACCCTGCCCTCAAACTCTGTTCAATTTAGGAAATAAAGGTTCATCAGGCAACATGACCTCTGGAACCCCTGAACTCTCCAAAAACTTCCTTTAGAAGAAGCGCAAATTCCTAAAACTAAAGTCTGGTTCCTCCGCAGCTGGAGGTTGAGAGGCAGCAGACTCTGACCCTGAAAATTCATAGTCTCAGAAAGAACTTCATCCTCGGATAAACCAATCAGTTAGATCCAAAAATTATTTGATGTACTCTGGGAAGGACTGCAATAGGTAACCTTTCGCTTGCGCTTGACAGGGCGAGGTAAAGCATTAAAGCCGCAGACACCGCCAACTGAACTGCGCAGTAATGTCTGGAGAAAAAGGCCCCCTCCAGATGGAGGATCAGCAATGCTACGGGAAAACTGCATGTGTATAGAGATAACAATGTAGGATGCGCACCTCACTAAACGACAACTCCTCAGGTGGAGGTGGATGGCTCCATGATATCAAACATGTTTGATATTATCACTTTATCAAGGCATATGGAACATAATTGAGAGGGGGAACTAGGGCCTCCACTCCATATTAACAGGAATTGTTCTTTAGGAATAGAGGGAGTGCCCTCTAAAGAAACAGAATCCTTCATCACTAGTGCAATAACCGGAGAACTAGAGAGATAAAAAAAATGTTTTTTTAAATAAAATAACGGCACATCTATACCCCAATGGCTGGGGCACTCACCACCTCCTATGACCCAGACAGTACAGAGATGTATGACTCCTCTCCGATAGTCACAAAGGAGGGAATGAATCACATAGTGCACAATGCAGGACTGTCCCTGCTATGAGAGAAAGCACGCCAAGCTTGTAAACTGCATGGCTCTCAAAGTGAAAGTGAAACCTGTATATTCCATAACTGCCTAAGTGTCCATAACATCTTACACATAAAGCAGCATAAAATCAAATAAATACATAAGATTATTATTCCCCCCTGTTCAATAATCCCCCTAAGGAGATATTAACCCCTGATTCTATAAAGATAAAAGTCGCCACACTGTGACCCTGTCTTCTGTGTTAACATTATATAATAAAAAATGAAACGATCTTACCAGAATCTACGCCGTGGAACAGGAACACAGCCCTTCAAGTGTGACAGGTCGTAGCATCGCTCCTGACATGGACTTGAGAGAAGAAAGCAATCTGCGAAACTCGTCAATGCCGATTGCTGTAGGAGCTGTTAATATGAGTCGGGATGGTGTCGCAGAGGAGAGCTCTCCCTGCATCTCCGGACTCTAACTTTCACCCAGGCCCTCAGTGAGAAGCTTATAGGGCTACTTAAAACTCCTGTCCCATTACGAAGAGTAGTATCCTCCATAAGAGACAAAACAAATTCTGACACTTCTCTGCCAACCTCATGGGACGAAAGGCAAAGAATGACTGGGGGATGAGAGAAGTGGGAGGAGTATTTAAGCCTTCGGCTGAGGTAACT
The DNA here is from genome assembly GCF_027579735.1 of Bombina bombina. Classification (NCBI taxonomy): domain Eukaryota; kingdom Metazoa; phylum Chordata; class Amphibia; order Anura; family Bombinatoridae; genus Bombina; species Bombina bombina. Next base: position 123,507,436 of record NC_069502.1, on the reverse strand, counting down.
TTGCCTCATCCTGGTGGCCAGGTTCTTATTTCCCAAAAGTAATAAATGCGGGTGTGGACTCTTTCCCATTAGGAAGAAAAAGGAGACAGTCTGCCCCCTACTCGATCCGATTCCGGATCGGGGGCAGCCCCTTCATGCCGATTTGTTCTCGGTGGGCTTCTTAGTCTGTATGGACTTATTCCAGGACTGAGACGGCTTCCAAGGACTGAGCTCGGACTTGGATGAGTATTGCTGTCGTTGAGATTTGTCAGAATGAAAAGAACAAAAATTAGACAATTGCTGTTCCTTAGGTCAACTTTTCGTATCCTGCGGTAGGAAGGCACCTTTCCCTCCGGTAACCGTAGAAATAATGGAGTCCAGCCCTGGACCGAATAAAATCTTCCCCTTGAAAGGAAGAGAAAGAAGTCTGGATTTAGAAGTCATTTCTGCAGACCAAGACTTCAACCAGAGAGCCTGGCGGGCTAGGGCGGCAAAGCCAGAAGCCTTTGCATTTAGGCGAATAATCTGCATATTCACGTCACAGATGAAGGAGTTAGCAATTCTCAGAGCGTTAATTCTCTCCTGAATATCCTCGAGGGGAGTGTCCACCTTAATCAGCTCCGATAGAGTGTTGCATCAGTAGGCAGCTGCTCCAGCAACCGCGGCTACAGCTGCCGCCGGTTGAAATAAAAACCCTGTATGTTGAAAAATCTTCCTCAGAAAGGTTTCGATTTTCTTATCCATAGGCTCTCTAAAAGAAGAACTATCCTCCAGAGGGATAGTAGTATGCTTAGCCAGCGTAGAAATAGTGCCATCCACCTTAGGGATGGAACCCCACAAATCTAATTGAGAGTCAGGGACCGGGAATAATTTTTTTAAAGTAGATGAGGGCAAAAAAGAAGTTCCTATTCTTTCCCATTCGTTACTAATAATGTTCGCCATCTTAACTGGCACAGGAAAAGTCAGAGAGACCTTCCTGTCTTCATAAACCCTGTCTAATTTAAGGATCTTAGGTTCCTCAGGGAGTGTAGCTTCTGGAACCTGTAGTGTAGAAAGAACCTCCTTTAATAAAAAAACGCAGATGCTCAATTTTAAATCTAAAGGAGGGTTCCTCCACTGAAGGAGTTTAAGAAACGGAAGTCTCTGACTCAGAAAGTTCACCCTCTGAAGCTACAGAGGTTAACTCATCCTTGGATATCTGGGAGACAGTAGCTTAATCCGACAAATATTTAAATGCCTCAAGGTCAGGAGAACTATGTTTAACCTTTCTCTTACGTTTGCTAGAGCGAGGTAAGGCACTCAAGGCTGCAGACACCACCGATTGTAACTGCGCGGTAAAGTCCTCCGGAAAAAGGCCCCCTCCAGATGGAGGATTAGTTGAGCCGCGGGCAACTGCATGTGGAGCGGGTACTATTAAAAGGGTAGTAATCTCTCAGGACACAGATTCTTGAGAGGTAGACGGCTTAGAAGGGCTAATAGCACTATGAGTATTAGCAGACTTGTCTCCCTTCTTAGACTTTAGAACAGTTCTTAGGCAAATGGAACAAAATTGAGCAGGCAGGCAAACCACGACCTCCTCACAATATAAACAGGAATTATTAATCAGTACAGAAGAAGTGGAACCTTCTAATGTAGTATCCATAGCTAAGATATAGCCACAGAAGGACAGACAAAAAGTAAACTTTTATTAAAAAAACGGCACCTTTATAATCCCAATGGCTGAGGCACTCAGTTTTGCAGCGACGCGTCTGACATGGACTTGAGTGTACAACAGCAAACAGTGAAACTCTTCAACACTGATTCCTCAGGAGCTGTTAGGCGACAGTCTGGATTGGTTTGCAGAAAAACTTTGCCTGCATCTCCAGACTCTAACTTTCATCAATACTCTCACTGAGAGGTTGACATGACTACTTAAAACTCCAGTCCTTTCTTTGAAGGGAACATACCCATTACAGGACTATCCAAATCTTCTGACACTTCTCTGCCACCTCCTATAGTGACGAAAGGCAAAGAACGACTGGGGGATAGAGGAAGTGGGAGGGATATTTAAGCCTTTGGCTGGGGTGTCTTTGCCTCCTACTGGTGGACAGGTGTTGTATTTCCCAACAGTAAGGAATGAAGTCATGGACTCCCCGGCCTTATGGAAGGAAAAGCTATACACACTAATGACAATGGATTAAATGCTACAGAACAGTCCTCCATATTAGTATCTGCTTTTTACCAATTGCCAAATAGGAGAGAAAATAATAGATGAACTTATTGACCTACAAAAGCTCAGCTAAAGTTGTCATAAGAATATGTCTAAAACAATAAAAGAACAACTTGCCAAACCACCACTTACAATTCAATGGTCACCATAAATCTTTTAAAAAGTGTAAAGTTGTTTGGTTTGCTTAAATGGATTTTTAAACTCCATAAATAGACAAGTGATTGAGATCTAACATCTAACACTGCAAATCACAAAATAAAATAGAACATTTAATACAAAAATCCAAAAGTGTAATATCCTATATAATAAAAGGCCAAGTGTGTTTGCCTGAAGCTGTCATGCGCAGTAGACACTGCGCACGAGGACAAACACACCTGGCCTTCAACACTGCAGAGTGAGAGTAACGGGCCAGCCGGACATGGGCGTGGCCGGGTGGGGCGTGGGCAAGCGTGACGTGGGCGGCCTTGACATGGGCGGGGCCAGACAGGACATGCCGAGAGCTCAAAAGAGCTCCAAAGAGGGGGGATAGAGAGAGCGCAAAAGAGACTTAGAGAGACAGGGGGAGAGAGAGATCAAAAGAGATGAGATAGAGCAAAAGAGAGGGAGAGAGACAGCAAAAGAAAGGGGGAGGGAGAGCTCAAAAGAGGGGAGATAGAGAGAGAGGAAGAGAGACAGCAAAAGAGAGGGGGAGGGAGAGCAAAAGAAAGGGGAGGAAGAGAGAGATCAAAAGAGGAGAGATAGAGAGAGCAAAAGAGAGGGAGAGAGACAGCAAAAGAGAGGGGGGAGAAAGTGGAGAGAGACAGCAAAAGAGAGGGGAGAGAGAGCAAAAGAGAGGAGGAGAGCGCATAAGAGGGCAGAGAGCACAAAAGAGGGCAGAGTGAGAGAGCATAAGAGAGGGGGGAGAGAGACAGCAAAAGATAGGGGGGAAAGAGAGGAAAAGAAAGGAGAGAGAGAGACCGCAAAAGAGGAGGGAAAGAGAGCAAAAGAAAGGGGAGAGAGAGCAAAAGAGGGGGGATAGAGAGAGCAAAAGAGGGGGGAGAGAGAGCAAAAGAGGGGGGAGAGAGAGAGCAAGAGAGAGGGGGAGAGAAAGAGAGAGCAAAAAAGAGGGGGGGGGAGAGGAGAGCAAAAAAGAGGGGGGAGAGAGAGAGAGAGAGCAAAAAAGAGGGGGGAGAGAGAGAGCAAAAAAGAGGGGAAAGAGAGCAAAAAAGAGAGGGGAGAGAGAGCAAGAAAGAGGGGAGAGAGAGCGCAAAAGAGGGGGATAGAGAAAGCAAAAGAGGGGGATAGAGAGAGCAAAAGAGGGAGAGAGACAGCAAAAGAGAGAGGAGAGAGAGCAAAAGAGATGTGGGAGAGAGCAAAAGAGAGGGGGTGAAAGAGAGGGGAGAGAAAGAGGGGAGAGAAAGAGAGAGAGCAAAAGAGAGGGGAGAGAGAGATAGCAAAAGAGAGGGGGAGAGGGCAAAGAGAGGGGGAGAGAGAGCGCAAAAGAGAGGGAGGAAAAGAGAGGGGGAGAGAGAGAACAAAAGAGAGGGGGGAGAGAGAGCAGAAAAGAGGGGGGAGAGAGAGAGCAGAAAAGAGGGGGGGATAGAGAGAGAGCAGAAAAGAGGGGGGGATAGAGAGAGAGCAAGGGGTGGAACCACTGTACTGCAAAAATTGGCCCGTGTACACAGGCTTTAGGACTAGTAGATTTATATTACAGCAGGATGCTTGGTTCTATATAAAAATGCATTACCATCATAAGTTAATTAGTATACTTATAACACTCTAAAGATAACTAGTCAGATCTTAAACTCTGTACACAATTCTGTAGACAAGCTAGAAGCTGTTCAGTAGAGGCTACTGGTACAATGGTCGGTAAGAACTACATGAACATTGATCTAATGCAAAATGTAATTTGATTTGGGCTGAGAATCAAGGTGTATGAGAATCTTGCTTTAGATTATTTTTCTACAGCCCTGACTGATATCACATGCAATATAAAGACAACACAAAACACATTTTTCTTCATTTGAAATAAGATAATTTATGCTTATCTGATAAATTAATTTATTTTATGGTGGTGAGAGTCCACAATCCATTACTCATAGGAATTACTCTTCCCTGCCACTAGGAGGAGGCAAAGATTCCCAAACCCCAAGAGCTCTATAAAATCCCTCCCACCTCACTGGCACCTCAGTGTAATGTAATGCAAAAAATAGGAGCAGGGAAAAAGGATGTGTGCAAGAAACAAAACAACACCAGAAAAAAAACAAAGGGTGGGGTTTTGTGAAATTAACTTATAAACTAAGCTTAAATTATGTTTTCTTTCATACAAGTGGTGAGAGTCCACATTCCATTACTCCTGGGAACTAATACCCAAGCTGTGAAGCATAAAGAGTGGGATTTAAGAAACATTTTTTTTCACTGAAAAACTAAATCCACAACCTCAAAAGACCCCAAAAAGGGCAAAACAATGCAATTAAAAATAACCAAAAGGCAAAAAAATCAATCATCCTGTGACAATTGCCTGAAGGACTTTCCTACCAAAGGCCACCACAGAAGAAGCAAAAACATCAAAATGGGAGAAATTTGAAAATTTATTCAAAGACCAAATTTAGTCAACTGAAGCCTCATTCTTAAAAGCCCAATAAATGGCAACTGATCTTGTAGAATGAGTAGTAATCCATTAAGGTGGACGCTGACCTGTCTCCAAGACAACAAAGAAGTCAAAGATATAGCAGAAGCTTTTGTCCCTTTCCATCAACCAGAAAAGTGAACAAAGTAGAAGTTTTTCTGAAAAATATGGTAGCGTCAACATAGTACTTCAATGCTCTAACAACGTCCAAATTATGCAAAAAAACTCTCTGAAGAATTTTAGAGATAAGGACTAAAAGAAGGGACAACAATTTCCCGACTGATATTGTCTGAAGATCCAACCCTAGGTAACAAAACTAATTTATCCCTATCCGAAAAAAAATGGGATTAGTAGGATCACATAAAAGAGCAGATAACTCAAACTCTTCTAGCAGAAGAAATAAACAAAACCTTATGCATAAGCTCAAAATGAGAAGCCTGCAAAACCTTCAAAACCAAGATAAGACTCCAAGGAGGAGAAATTGGTTTAACAACAGTCTTAATTCTAGCCAAAGCCTGTACAAAACTGTGTGAAGACACTTAATTCTACAAAGTAGCTAATCTTGGAAGAGGTGAAAATAGATATAAAATCCTCGCAAAGTGTGAACTATGGAATGGGACATTCCAGGATATCAACTTGGAATGGAACATTAGCTACTTTGTAGAATAAAGCGTCCTCATTACTTGTTTAAAAGTTTTTTTTTCATCATGTCTTTTTGCTGTACACTGGGATATTTATTTAACATTCATGTATTTGCGATTTGCATTTCTCAATTCTGCTTGTATGATTAAGAATTGAACTTTTAATTTCAGTATTTTTCTGAATTTGTATTTATTCTCTTTGATATTATTGTTTTTAGACATTTAGCTTTTGAACATTCATAGCAATTTTACTATGTAGTATACATTTTTTAGGTGAGAAGTTATGTCTTATCTGATTGGCTGTGATATGTTTAAAATCTGTGTCTTTGTTAATGACATCAGCTATGATGTTTCTTACATTTCTCCTACCGTGTCCGCTTATAAATATGTTGCAATAAAGCATTATTTTTTATGGAGCTTTTGGAGTGCGTCTTCAACTTTAGGCTTTCATAATAAAATCCAAACCAGAACCAAAAGTAAATGTATGCTTACCTGATAAATTAATTTCTTCTATGATACGAGTCCACGGATTCATCCTTTACTTGTGGGATATTATCCTCCTGCTAACAGGAAGTGGCAAAGGGCACCACAGCAGAGCTGTCTATATAGCTCCTCCCTTAGCTCCACCCCCCAGTCATTTGACCGAAGGTACAGGAAGAAAAAGGAGAAACTAAAAGGTGCAGAGGTGACTGAAGTTTTGAATCAAAAAAATATAATCTGTCTAAAAGAAATTAATTTATCAGGTAAGCATAAATTTACTTTTCTTCTATAAGATACGACGAGTCCACGGATTCATCCTTTACTTGTGGGATACAATACCAAAGCTACAGGACACGGATGAACGGGAGGGACAAAACAGATGGCTAAACAGAAGGCACCACTGCTTGAAGAACTTTTCTCCCAAAAATAGCCTTCGAAGAAGCAAAAGTATCAAATTTGGAAAATTTGGAAAAGGTATGAAGCGAAGACCAAGTCGCAGCCTTACAAATCTGTTCAACAGAAGCATAGTTTTTAAAAGCCCATGTGGAAGCCACCGCTCTAGTAGAGTGAGCTGTAATTCTTTCAGGAGGCTGCAGTCCAGCAGTCTCATATGCCAAACGGATGATGCTTTTCAACCAAAAAGAAAGAGGTAGCCGTAGCTTTTTGACCTCTACGTTTTCCAGAATAGACAACAAACAGAGAAGATGTTTGACGGAAATCTTTGGTTGCTTGCAAAAAAAACTTCAAGGCACAAACCACATCCAAGTTGTGCAAAAGACGCTCCTTCTTAGAGGAAGGATTAGGACACAGGGAAGGAACAACAATTTCCTGATTAATATTCTTATTAGTAACAACCTTAGGAAGAAATCCAGGTTTGGTACGCAAAACCACCTTATCAGCATGAAAAACAAGATAAGGCGAGTCGCATTGCAATGCAGATAGCTCAGAAACTCTTCAAGCCGAAGAGATAGCAACTAAAAACAGAACTTTCCAAGATAAAAGCTTAATATCTATGGAATGCATAGGTTCAAACGGAACCCCTTACAGAACTTTAAGAACTAAATTCAAACTCCATGGCGGAGCAACAGGTTTAAACACAGGCTTGATTCTAACTAAAGCCTAACAGAATGACTGAACGTCTGGAACATCTGCCAGACGCTTGTGCAGTAAAATTGACAAAGCAGATATCTGTCCCTCTAGGGAACTAGCTGATAACCCCTTCTCCAATCCTTCTTGGAGAAAGGACAAGGAAAAAATCCTAGGAATCCTGATCTTACTCCATGAGTAGCCTTTGGATTCGCACCAATAAAGATATGTACGCCATATCTTATGATAAATTTTCCTAGTGACAGGCTTTCGAGCCTGAATCAAGGTATCTATGACCGACTCAGAGAATCCCCGCTTGGATAAAATCCAGCGTTCAATCTCCAGGCAGTCAGCCGCAGAGAAACTAGATTTGGATGCTGGAACGGACCTTGAATGAGAAGGTCCTGTCTCAGTGGCAGAGTCCACGGTAGTAGAGATGACATGTCCACCAGATCTACATACCAAGTCCTGCGTGGCCCCGCAGGTGCTATCAAAATCACTGAAGCTCTCTCCTGTTTGATTCTGGCATCAGACAAGGAAGGAGAGGAAATGGTGGAAACGCATAAGCCAGGTTGAATGACCAGGGTACTGCTAGAGCATCTATCAGTACTGCTTGAGGATCCCTTGATCTGGACCCGTAACAAGGAAGTTTGGCATTCTGACAAGAAGCCATCAGATCCAATTCTGGTGTGCCCCAATCAATTGTGCAAACACCTCCGGACGGGGTTCCCACTCATCCGGATGAAAAGTCTGACGACTTAGAAAATCCGCTTCACAGTTCTCCACCCCTGGGATATAGATTGCTGATAGATGGCAAGAGTGAGCCTCTGCCCATCGAATTATTTTGGAAACCTCTATCATCGCTAGAGAACTCTTTGTCCCCCCCTGATGATTGATATATGCTACAGTCGTGATATTGTCCGATTGGAATTTTATGAATCTGGCCAAAGCCAGCTGAGTCCACGCCTGATGCGCATTGAATATCGCTCTCAGTTCTAGAATATTTATCGGGAGGAGAGCCTCCTCCTGAGTCCACATACCCTGTGCTTTCAGGGAATTCCAGACTGCACCCCAGCCCAATAGGCTGGCGTCCGTCGTCACTATGACCCATGCTGGCCTGCGGAAACACATTCCCTGGGACAGATGATCCTGTGACAACCACCAAAGAAGAGAGTCTCTGGTCTCTTGATCCAGATTTATCCGAGGAGATAAATTTGCATAATCCCCATTCCACTGATTGAGCATGCATAGTTGCAGTGGTCTGAGATGCAAGCGAGCAAACGAAACTATGTCCATTGCCGCTACCATTAGTCCGATTACCTCCATACATTGAGCCATGGACGGCTGAGGAATGGAATGAAGAGCTCGGCAGGTGGTTAAAATCTTTGATTTCCTGACCACCGTCAGAAACATTTTCATGTCTACCGAATCTATCAGAGTTCCCAGGAATGGAACTCTTGTGAGGGGATAAGTGAACTCTTTTTTACGTTCACCTTCCATCCGTGAGATCTTAGAAAAGCCAACACGATGTCCGTGTGAGATTTGGCTAGTTGGTAAGTTGACGCCTGAATTAAGATATCGTCTAGATAAGGCGCCACTGCTATGGCCCGCGGCCTTAGGACCGCCAGAAGGGACCCTAGCACCTTTGTGAAAATTCTGGGAGCTGTGGCCAACCCGAAGGGGAGAGCCACAAACTGGTAATGCTTGTCCAGAAAGGCGAACATGAGGAACTGGTGATGATCTTTGTGGATAGGGATGTGCAGATACGCATCCTTTAAATCCACGGTGGTCATATATTGACCCTCCTGGATCATTGGTAAAATAGTCCGAATGGTCTCCATCTTGAAGGATGGGACTCTGAGGAATTTGTTTAGGATCTTGAGATCTAAAATTGGTCTGAAGGTTCCCTCTTTTTTAGGAACCACAAACAGATTGGATTGAAACCCCTGCCCCTGTTCTGTTTTTGGAACTGGGCAGATTACTCTCATGGTATATAGGTCCTCTACACATCGTAAGAACGCCTCTCTTTTTGTCTGGTTTACAGACAATCGAGAAAGATGGAATCTCCCCCTTGGAGGAGAATCCTTGAAGTCTAGGAGATACCCCTGGGTCACGATTTCTGAAGCCCAGGAGTCTTGAACGTCTCATGTCCAAGCCTGAGCAAAGAGAGAAAGTCTGCCCCCTACTAGATCCTGTCCCGGATCAGGGGCTGCCCCTTCATGCTGTCTTGGTGGCAGCAGCGGGCTTCTTGGCCTGTTTACCTTTGTTCCAAGTTTGGTTAGGTCTCCAGATTAACTTGGATTAAGCAAAATTCCCCTCCTGCTTTGCAGCAGGGGAGGAGGTAGAGGGACCACCTTTGAAGTTTCGAAAGGAACGAAAATTATTTTGTTTGGTCCTCATCTTATTTGTCTTATCCTGAGGAAGGGCATGGCCTTTTCTTCCAGCGATGTCTGAAATGATCTCCTTCAGTTCAGGCCCGAATAGGGTCTTACCCTTGAAAGGGACGGCTAAAAGCTTAGATTTTGATGATACATCAGCAGACCAGGACTTAAGCCATAACGCTCTACCCGCTAAAATGGCAAAACCTGAATTCTTTGCAGCTAATTTAGACAGTTGAAAAGCGGCATCTGTAATGAAAGAATTAGCTAGCTTAAGGGCGCTAATTCTATCCATAATATCATCTAATGGGGTCTCAACCTGAAGAGCCTCGAACCAAAACACAGCTGCAGTAGTTACAGGAACAATGCACGCTATAGGTTGCAGAAGAAAAGCCTGATGAATAAATATTTTCTTTAGAAGACCCTCTAATTTTTTATCCATAGGATCTTTGAAAGCACAACTGTCCTTGATAGGTATAGTTGTACGCTTAGCCAGGGTAGAAATAACTCCCTCAACCTTAGGGACCGTCTGCCACGAATCCCGAATGGTGTCTGATATGGGAAACATTCTCTTAAAAGTAGGAGGGGGAGAAAAGGGAATACCTGGTCTATCCCACTCCTTTGTAACAATGTCCAAAATCCTCTTAGGGACCGGAAAAACATTATTGTAAGTAGGAACCTCTAGATATCTATCCATTTTACACAATTTCTCTGGCGGAATTACAATAGGGTCACAATCATCCAGAGTCGCTAAAACCTCCCTGAGCAACAAGCGGAGGTGCTTTAGCTTAAATTTAAAAGCCGTCATATCTGAGTCTGTCTGAGGGAACATCTTTCCTGAATCAGAAATCTCTCCCTCAGACAGCAAGTCCTTCACCCACAACTCAGAACATTGTGAAGGTACATCGGAGATGGCTAATAAAGCATCAGAGGGCTCAGCATTTACTCTCACACCGGACCTACTGCACTTCCCCTGCAACCCAGGCAGCTTAGATAATACCTCTGTGAGGGTAGTATTCATAACTGTGGCCATATCTTGCAGGGTGAAAGAATTAGACGCACTAGAAGTACTTGGCGTCGCTTGTGCGGGCGTTAATGGTTGTGACACTTGGGGAGAATTAGATGGCATAACCTGATTCCCTTCTGACTGAGAATCATCCTGCGACATACTTTTATCAGCTAAAATATGTTCTTTGCAATTAATTGCCCTTTCAGTGCATGAGGGACACATTTTAAGTGGGGGTTCCCCAATGGCTTCCAAACACATTGAACATTGGCTTTCCTCAATGTCAGACATGTTAATCAGCTTGAAAACACTTTATTTAGTGAAAAAATAACAATCTTAAAAAACGGTACTGCGCCTTTAAGAGAAAAAAAGCATACACGTTCTGCAAAACTGCTTTAAAATAATCAAATCATTTCAATATTTTGTATAAATGTTTAAATTATGCAGCTAAGTTTGCCCCACAAGGAAAAGGAACACTTAACCCTTTACAGTAAAAACCGGATGATTAATAAGATTTAATCCGGAAAAAACACCCCCTGCACCTCGCCACAGCCCTGCTGTGGCGCCTACCTGCCTCAGGGAACTGGAAAAACAGAGTTAAAGCTTCGATTTGGCCCAATACTTCCACAAGGGCCCACCGGAGTTGTAGCTTGCTGCTTGCCTTGCAAATACAACTGCACAACTGAGGCGCGAAAATAGGATCCGCCCATCTCACTCGATGTCTCTCAGCCCAAATGAACCACATCAGAGCGGTCAAACTAGCCATGTGGGTTCTTAAAGCCAAAAGTAAGCCACGTGTACCCTCTCTGCTGCTTACCCTTACTCTCATGGGGATACTGTCAGCCAATTCTGAAATACCACAGTCTCTCCAGAAAAAAAATGACTGAACATACCTCACTGCTATATAGCATGAAAACGTTCCTCACACTGAAGTTTCTAAAGTACTCCTCAGCCATTCTGTGGGAACTGCTCTGGATCTTAGTGACAAATGCTAAGATCATCAGCCTCCAGGCAGAAGTCTTCATCCATCTGCAGCCTGAGAGTAAATAGTACCATTTAAAATAAAAAACTCTTGCTTGAAGAAAATAAAAGCTAAGATTTTATCACCTCTTTCACTTTACCCTTCCTAGTACTTAGAGTAGGCAAAGAGAATGACTGGGGGTGGAGCTAAGGGAGGAGCTATATAGACAGCTCTGCTGTGGTGCTCTTTGCCACTTCCTGTTAGCAGAGGATAATATCCCACAAGTAAAGGATGAATCCGTGGACTCGTCGTATCTTATAGAAAAAATAACATTTTCCTGTAAAGAAAAAGATAAAAGCCTGGATTTGCATACCATATCAGCAGACCAAGACTTAACAATAAAGCCCTTCTAGAAAGTACTGCCAAAGACATACTTTAAGCATTAATCTTAAAGTGAATGTAAATTTTGATGCTAAAGTGCCTGTTTTTTAAAAATTCAATTAAAAACAGGGGCACTTTATTTCATAAAAATTTACATTTCACTTGTGTTGTGAAAAAATACTTACCTTTTAATCTTGATAGCCGCTCCAGCTTCCTCCGCCCGTCGCAAAGCCTCTTCCTGGGTCTAAAATGAGGAATCCGGCTTCCTCTAATCACGGCGTTGAATCAGACAATGATTGCCCTGGGGGGAAGCCGTGATTGGAGGATGATCAATCCATCATTTCTGACGTCAGAAATGGCTTGCGACGACCAGGGGAAGCTGGAGCGGCTGTCAAGTTTAAAAGGTAAGTATTTTTTCACAAATGACCAGAAATATTATTCCACCAAAAGGAAGAAAAAGCACACAGTAATATAAACTGCTGGTCCAAAAAGATAAACTTACTTAAAAATCTTCCAATCCAATGGAAGGATTCTAACTTCAATTTTAAAGGAAGAACTATATTCCAAAGGAATAGTAGTATGTTCAGCCAGAGTAGAAATAGCCCCATCCACTTTGGGAATAGTTTCCTAAAATTCAACATTGGAGGCTGGAAAATTGTAAATTTCCTTAAAAATTGCAGGACTAAAATGAATACCTGGCTTAGCCTAATCTCTGGAAAGAGACCGTATCAGGGATAAGAAATAAATCTGGGTATTTAACCATAGGTATAAAAACAGAATTTAACAGGCTTGTGCCCATCTACTTTAGGACCTTAACCTCTAAAGTAAACAGAATTTATTTTAAAATTTAGCTTTATGATCAGAGGTAGACGACTCATCAACAAACCAAAACCTCTCCCTCTGAGGACATAGCAGCTTCATGAATAGAAACATTAACCTCAGCAGTCTTAGAGCTAGTAGAAGGTAAATTATTACCTGACCTTTTACGCTTACTTGAAGGAGGCATGGCCACAAACATTTTAGACACAATAGATTGTATAAAATCCTTGACTACAGGAATCAGTAGGTTTCTCCTGTAAGAAACAAACAGAAGGAGCAGTAACACCTTTAGAAGCAAGAGCAGCATGAGATTGATCACAATGCATTAATATATAAATACAGTATATTTATTGCAAAAAGTTAGCCAGAGATAACAGCTCAGCTTGTATATAATACAAACATTTAACTCTAGTAGGAAAGTGTTCAGATGACACAGCTTCAAAGGCAGATTTAGGGACAAAGTCAGAAGGATCCGTAACTGAAGGGAGCCTATACAGAAGGGCAGGGGAAAAAAACAAGCAAATAGCTAGACGGTAATATACCCACTAAATAAGCTTTGAAAAAAGGGAAATATTTAAAAACATACAAATTCAAAAATCATTAAAGCAGAGATGAGGTAGCACACAGGACAACTGGTATCTAAATAGCCTACTTATGAGAGGAAGGCGTATCAATCTTGTGTCATATAACGAAAAAAGCATAACAAAACATACACCATCACGCAAAAAAACAGATGTGTCAAGATGCATGTATCAAAAAATGTAAGCGCGTGAAAAAAAATGTGGCGTGCATTTAAAATTATACGAGCGAAAAGCTGTTAAGCGTTAAAAATGTACGTGGGCAAAGGAGGTCTTGATTTTAGTAGAAAACACATAGGTTATGAGTGAGGATGGTTCCCCTCTTTATGGTACTATCTAGCTTTTATTACTATTTAAACACTAACATTTATATTATAACACCAACTTGTAGGAACCTAGTTATATACTACTAACGGTCTATGATTGAAGCACTATTAATCTTCAATGGGTATATTGGAGTGTGCTGTGCCGTCTTGACTAGTGCTCATAAATAAGTATGATTCACTGGAATACACTTGAACGTATATTGTATACCTTACTATGCTGTGTATCTGGTAATGATTTTTGACCTTATCTCATATATCTGAAAGTTTATTATATTACATTGTATTTCCTAGATATACCTAAATACTAGCTGCTCCTTGTATTTCCATCATGATTGTTTTGATCCATCTCTGTAACCATAATCACTCTTACATTTGGGAACTATTTGGCCTTTCTCCTGTATAACCAGATGCATAGGTCCCCGTTGAGTAAACTACACTATCGTCATAGCTTTACAAATGTCCTGTAGGTTACAATATATGTCCCTGTATTTTACTTTACAATTGATAAATCTCAGTTGCTGGGACTTATTTATTAACTCAAACCCATTATGTTTTAAGCAAATATAACAAGTCATTATTATATGTCCTGTCCCTTTTAGTACCCCTTTCTATTATTTATAATAGAAACGATCTGCTCCTTTTGTTAAGCCCCTCTCCTCCCTTTCCCACCGGCCCTCATTGCCTGCGGGTCTTACTCCTACTCCCTTTACCCACATCGCCCATAAGTGGCAACTCCCCAGGAGAGGGGCACATACAGAAGCACTCTATTCTTAACCAACTGCGGACACAATAGAGGCCAGATTAGACTATACTTTATATTAGCCAGATTTAGTGGGTCTAGATAAGAGACATATACCATTAACTTTGAAACACTTATTTCCCAGCAGCCCAAACATGGTCTATATATATATAATAGTTGCCCAACATGATCTTATCCTAACCTATTAAATAGGGCCCGTGCTCTATGGCAGGGGTATCCTACACCTCACTGATATGTTTATCTATAATAATGCCTCCCATAAGTCATATAGCCTGTATCATACATTTATAGTACCTTAAACTAGAACGGCCGAGTTCTTCAGCAAATACGACCCACATATCTCATTATGGAAAACAGAATTTATGTTTACCTGATAAATTACTTTCTCCAACGGTGTGTCCGGTCCACGGCGTCATCCTTACTTGTGGGATATTCTCTTCCCCAACAGGAAATGGCAAAGAGCCCAGCAAAGCTGGTCACATGATCCCTCCCAGGCTCCGCCTACCCCAGTCATTCGACCGACGTTAAGGAGGAATATTTGCATAGGAGAAACCATATGGTACCGTGGTGACTGTAGTTAAAGAAAATAAATTATCAGACCTGATTAAAAAAACCAGGGCGGGCCGTGGACCGGACACACCGTTGGAGAAAGTAATTTATCAGGTAAACATAAATTCTGTTTTCTCCAACATAGGTGTGTCCGGTTACTTGTGGGAACCAATACCAAAGCTTTAGGACACGGATGAAGGGAGGGAGCAAATCAGGTCACCTAAATGGAAGGCACCACGGTTTGCAAAACCTTTCTCCCAAAAATAGCCTCAGAAGAAGCAAAAGTATCAAACTTGTAAAATTTGGTAAAAGTGTGCAGTGAAGACCAAGTCGCTGCCCTACATATCTGATCAACAGAAGCCTCGTTCTTGAAGGCCCATGTGGAAGCCACAGCCCTAGTGGAATGAGCTGTGATTCTTTCGGGAGGCTGCCGTCCGGCAGTCTCGTAAGCCAATCTGATGATGCTTTTAATCCAAAAAGAGAGAGAGGTAGAAGTTGCTTTTTGACCTCTCCTTTTACCGGAATAAACAACAAACAAGGAAGATGTTTGTCTAAAATCCTTTGTAGCATCTAAATAGAATTTTAGAGCGCGAACAACATCCAAATTGTGCAACAAACGTTCCTTCTTTGAAACTGGTTTCGGACACAGAGAAGGTACGATAATCTCCTGGTTAATGTTTTTGTTAGAAACAACTTTTGGAAGAAACCCAGGTTTAGTACGTAAAACCACCTTATCTGCATGGAACACCAGATAAGGAGGAGAACACTGCAGAGCAGATAATTCTGAAACTCTTCTAGCAGAAGAAATTGCAACTAAAAACAAAACTTTCCAAGATAATAACTTAATATCAACGGAATGTAAGGGTTCAAACGGAACCCCCTGAAGAACTGAAAGAACTAAATTGAGACTCCAAGGAGGAGTCAAAGGTTTGTAAACAGGCTTAATTCTAACCAGAGCCTGAACAAGGCTTGAACATCTGGCACAGCTGCCAGCTTTTTGTGAAGTAACACAGACAAGGCAGAAATCTGTCCCTTCAGGGAACTTGCAGATAATCCTTTTTCCAATCCTTCTTGAAGGAAGGATAGAATCTTAGGAATCTTAACCTTGTCCCAAGGGAATCCTTTAGATTCACACCAACAGATATATTTTTTCCAAATTTTGTGGTAAATCTTTCTAGTTACAGGCTTTCTGGCCTGAACAAGAGTATCGATAACAGAATCTGAGAACCCTCGCTTCGATAAGATCAAGCGTTCAATCTCCAAGCAGTCAGCTGGAGTGAAACCAGGTTCGGATGTTCGAACGGACCCTGAACAAGAAGGTCTCGTCTCAAAGGTAGCTTCCAAGGTGGAGCCGATGACATATTCACCAGATCTGCATACCAAGTCCTGCGTGGCCACGCAGGAGCTATCAAGATCACCGACGCCCTCTCCTGATTGATCCTGGCTACCAGCCTGGGGATGAGAGGAAACGGCGGGAACACATAAGCTAGTTTGAAGGTCCAAGGTGCTACTAGTGCATCCACTAGAGCCGCCTTGGGATCCCTGGATCTAGACCCGTAGCAAGGAACTTTGAAGTTCTGACGAGAGGCCATCAGATCCATGTCTGGAATGCCCCACAGCTGAGTGACTTGGGCAAAGATTTCCGGATGGAGTTCCCACTCCCCCGGATGCAATGTCTGACGACTCAGAAAATCCGCTTCCCAATTTTCCACTCCTGGGATGTGGATAGCGGACAGGTGGCAGGAGTGAGACTCCGCCCATAGAATGATTTTGGTCACTTCTTCCATCGCTAGGGAACTCCTTGTTCCCCCCTGATGGTTGATGTACGCAACAGTTGTCATGTTGTCTGATTGAAACCGTATGAACTTGGCCCTCGCTAGCTGAGGCCAAGCCTTGAGAGCATTGAATATCGCTCTCAGTTCCAGAATATTTATCGGTAGAAGAGATTCTTCCCGAGACCAAAGACCCTGAGCTTTCAGGGATCTCCAGACCGCGCCCCAGCCCATCAGACTGGCGTCGGTCGTGACAATGACCCACTCTGGTCTGCGGAATGTCATCCCTTGTGACAGGTTGTCCAGGGACAGCCACCAACGGAGTGAGTCTCTGGTCCTCTGATTTACTTGTATCTTCGGAGACAAGTCTGTATAATCCCCATTCCACTGACTGAGCATGCACAGTTGTAATGGTCTTAGATGAATGCGCGCAAAAGGAACTATGTCCATTGCCGCTACCATCAACCCGATCACTTCCATGCACTGAGCTATGGAAGGAAGAGGAACGGAATGAAGTATCCGACAAGAGTCTAGAAGCTTTGTTTTTCTGGCCTCTGTCAGAAATATCCTCATTTCTAAGGAGTCTATTATTGTTCCCAAGAAGGGAACCCTTGTTGACGGAGATAGAGAACTCTTTTCCACGTTCACTTTCCATCCGTGAGATCTGAGAAAGGCCAGGACTATGTCCGTGAGAGCCTTTGCTTGAGGAAGGGACGACGCTTGAATCAGAATGTCGTCCAAGTAAGGTACTACAGCAATGCCCCTTGGTCTTAGCACAGCTAGAAGGGACCCTAGTACCTTTGTGAAAATCCTTGGAGCAGTGGCTAATCCGAAAGGAAGCGCCACAAACTGGTAATGCTTGTCCAGGAATGCGAACCTTAGGAACCGATGATGTTCCTTGTGGATAGGAATATGTAGATACGCATCCTTTAAATCCACCGTGGTCATGAATTGACCTTCCTGGATGGAAGGAAGAATAGTTCGAATGGTTTCCATCTTGAACGATGGAACCTTGAGAAACTTGTTTAAGATCTTGAGATCTAAGATTGGTCTGAACGTTCCCTCTTTTTTGGGAACTATGAACAGATTGGAGTAGAACCCCATCCCTTGTTCTCTTAATGGAACAGGACGAATCACTCCCATTTTTAACAGGTCTTCTACACAATGTAAGAATGCCTGTCTTTTTATGTGGTCTGAAGACAACTGAGACCTGTGGAACCTCCCCCTTGGGGGAAGCCCCTTGAATTCCAGAAGATAACCTTGGGAGACTATTTCTAGCGCCCAAGGATCCAGAACATCTCTTGCCCAAGCCTGAGCGAAGAGAGAGAGTCTGCCCCCCACCAGATCCGGTCCCGGATCGGGGGCCAACATTTCATGCTGTCTTGGTAGCAGTGGCAGGTTTCTTGGCATGCTTTCCCTTGTTCCAGCCTTGCATTGGTCTCCAAGCTGGCTTGGCTTGAGAAGTATTACCCTCTTGCTTAGAGGACGTAGCACTTTGGGCTGGTCCGTTTCTACGAAAGGGACGAAAATTAGGTTTATTTTTTGCCTTGAAAGGCCGATCCTGAGGAAGGGCGTGGCCCTTACCCCCAGTGATATCAGAGATAATCTCTTTCAAGTCAGGGCCAAACAGCATTTTCCCCTTGAAAGGAATGTTAAGTAGCTTGTTCTTGGAAGACGCATCAGCCGACCAAGATTTCAACCAAAGCGCTCTGCGCGCCACAATAGCAAACCCAGAATTCTTAGCCGCTAACCTAGCCAATTGCAAAGTGGCGTCTAGGGTAAAAGAATTAGCCAATTTGAGAGCATTGATTCTGTCCATAATCTCCTCATAAGGAGGAGAATCACTATCGACCGCCTTTATCAGCTCATCGAACCAGAAACATGCGGCTGTAGCGACAGGGACAATGCATGAAATTGGTTGTAGAAGGTAACCCTGCTGAACAAACATCTTTTTAAGCAAACCTTCTAATTTTTTATCCATAGGATCTTTGAAAGCACAACTATCCTCTATGGGTATAGTGGTGCGTTTGTTTAAAGTGGAAACCGCTCCCTCGACCTTGGGGACTGTCTGCCATAAGTCCTTTCTGGGGTCGACCATAGGAAACAATTTTTTAAATATGGGGGGAGGGACGAAAGGAATACCGGGCCTTTCCCATTCTTTATTAACAATGTCCGCCACCCGCTTGGGTATAGGAAAAGTTTCTGGGAGCCCCGGCACCTCTAGGAACTTGTCCATTTTACATAGTTTCTCTGGGATGACCAACTTGTCACAATCATCCAGAGTGGATAATACCTCCTTAAGCAGAATGCGGAGATGTTCCAACTTAAATTTAAATGTAATCACATCAGGTTCAGCTTGTTGAGAAATGTTCCCTGAATCAGTAATTTCTCCCTCAGACAAAACCTCCCTGGCCCCATCAGACTGGGTTAGGGGCCCTTCAGAAACATTATTATCATCGTCTTGCTCTTCAGTATCTAAAACAGAGCAGTCGCGCTTACGCTGATAAGTGTTCATTTTGGCTAAAATGTTTTTGACAGAATTATCCATTACAGCCGTTAATTGTTGCATAGTAAGGAGTATTGGCGCGCTAGATGTACTAGGGGCCTCCTGAGTGGGCAAGACTCGTGTAGACGAAGGAGGGAATGATGCAGTACCATGCTTACTCCCCTCACTTGAGGAATCATCTTGGGCATCATTGTCATTGTCACATAAATCACATTTATTTAAATGAATAGGAATTCTGGCTTCCCCACATTCAGAACACAGTCTATCTGGTAGTTCAGACATGTTAAACAGGCATAAACTTGATAACAAAGTACAAAAAACGTTTTAAAATAAAACCGTTACTGTCACTTTAAATTTTAAACTGAACACACTTTATTACTGCAATTGCGAAAAAACATGAAGGAATTGTTCAAAATTCACCAAATTTTCACTACAGTGTCTTAAAGCCTTCAAAGTATTGCACACCAAATTTGGAAGCTTTAACCCTTAAAATAACGGAACCGGAGCCGTTTTTAACTTTAACCCCTTTACAGTCCCTGGTATCTGCTTTGCTGAGACCCAACCAAGCCCAAAGGGGAATACGATACCAAGTGACGCCTTCAGAAAGTCTTTTCTAAGTATCAGAGCTCCTCTCACATGCGACTGCATGTCATGCCTCTCAAAAACAAGTGCGCAACACCGGCGCGAAAATGAGGCTCTGCCTATGCTTTGGGAAAGCCCCTAAAGAATAAGGTGTCTAAAACAGTGCCTGCCGATATTATTATATCAAAATACCCAAATAAAATGATTCCTCAAGGCTAAATATGTGTTAATAATGAATCGATTTAGCCCAGAAAAAGTCTACAGTCTTAATAAGCCCTTGTGAAGCCCTTATTTACGATCGTAATAAACATGGCTTACCGGATCCCATAGGGAAAATGACAGCTTCCAGCATTACATCGTCTTGTTAGAATGTGTCATACCTCAAGCAGCAAGAGACTGCTCACTGTTCCCCCAACTGAAGTTAATTGCTCTCAACAGTCCTGTGTGGAACAGCCATGGATTTTAGTGACGGTTGCTAAAATCATTTTCCTCATACAAACAGAAATCTTCATCTCTTTTCTGTTTCTGAGTAAATAGTACATACCAGCACTATTTCAAAATAACAAACTCTTGATTGAATAATAAAAACTACAGTTAAACACTAAAAAACTCTAAGCCATCTCCGTGGAGATGTTGCCTGTACAACGGCAAAGAGAATGACTGGGGTAGGCGGAGCCTGGGAGGGATCATGTGACCAGCTTTGCTGGGCTCTTTGCCATTTCCTGTTGGGGAAGAGAATATCCCACAAGTAAGGATGACGCCGTGGACCGGACACACCTATGTTGGAGAAAATACATTCCTTTAAGCCTTTATACCTATATGTTATTACACCTCTCTCCATCTTAACACATACTACAGGTAATAATGTAGAGCACTCCACATAGTAGACACATATCCAACACCTTCATTTGTCAGCCATCCTCTTCTCCATTCTATTTAGTTTATAATGAGCCCAAGAAAGATTTTACTAAGCCATATAATAATGACACTGTCGTATTTCTCATATACCTGGACACGCCCCCTCTTCCCCCACCCTAACTTTAAAGCAGCTTCAGACTGCTGATTTACCCCATTTCTTACTACTTGGCCCGAAAGTGGCCTCTCTACAACTACCATGTACCATCCATTTATCGCTTCATCTGACCCTTTAGAGGTCAGCAATGTAGTTGCCTCAATTCTATCACTTTAAAGGAAAAAAAGAGGTTCCATTTATGTGTACTTTATTTTATTATTGACGTTTGTTTGTATGCTATCACCCAATTCATCTCAATAAGTATGTTCGACTTACAAGTTATTTTTGACACATAGTAATGTCTTGGCCTGATAATATCCTGTATTCTTATCTCTTTTGTTTTATTGGCATTGTACTACAACCTCAATAAAAAATGTTATTTAAAACAAAATAATAATAATGTATGTGGGCAAATACATGACGAATATTTATAACTACTTAATAATTTAAAAATAGGGGAATTACCTAAAAAATATATAACTGTCCCAAGGCCATATATATGTATAATAAATATATATATATATATATATATATATATACACATACACACATGCGCACCTAACTACTTGAGGAAACCATTAGGAAGCCAAAATCAGTGCTGAAACATAAAAGCAGAGGATCTGGAATAGGAGTATATTGACAAACCAACAGGAGGAGGCAAAGGACAAGTCCCTGTGACATCTGTGGAAAGGCTTGTGACTAAATCCCAATAGGTGAAAAACATGCCACTACCTATATTCCAAATACATCCCTCAACAATCACTGTACTCTTAGGGGAAATTGGCCTAAACTCGGTCTGAGAACCCCTCTCACTGAAGATTCAAATTAACATCTTCATTTTTCAACCTCCTCCAGCAGAGGCAAAGACAAGACTGAGGTCCCAGTAAGGTGGAAGGGGTTTTATAGAGCTCTTTGGGTTTGGGACTCTTTGCCTCCTCCTAGTGGCAGGGAAGAGTAATTTCCAGAAGTAATTGATCGTGGACTTTCACCACCTGTATGAAAGAAATATTGGACTCACTGACTAGCATTTATTAACCATTTTTAACAGTCAGTACATTTATAGTAAATGAACATTTTAACAACGTTTAACTTTTTTTTCTTGGCACTCAAGTAGCAATTGTATAAGAGAAGTTAATTCTGTGTGCTTTCTTACTTTCCCAAATACATCATTTTCATGCCAGATTCTAGAGATACAACAGCTCTAAAGCACAGCACTTTCTTTGAAATTCTGAGGCAAAATGACATGCTCTAATTAAGCTTCAACAAGTAATTCTGCATCACCTTAGCTTAATAAGTATTTAACTTTACAAAATGGTTAAAGGGACACTGAACCCAATTTTTTTTTTTCGTTATTCAGATAGAGCATGACATTTTCTTATGTACTTCTATTATCAAATTTTCTTCATTCTCTTGGTCTCTTTATTTGAAATGCAAGAATGTACGTTTAGATGCCGGCCCATTTTTGGTGAACAACCTCGGTTGTTCTTGCTGATTGGTGAATAAATTAATTCACCAATAAAAAAAAGTGCTGTCCAGAGGTCTGAACCAAAAACCCCCGCTTAGATGCCTTCTTTTTCACATAAAGATAGCAAGAGAACAAAGAAAAATTGATAATAGGAGTAAATTAGAAAGTTGCTTAAAATTGCATGCTCTATCTGAATCACGAAAGAAAAATGTTTGGGTTCAGTCTCCCTTTATACACATAGGTAAAGTTCAACATAGCAGCAGCAAACATTATAGCTCCAAAGCAGAACACCATTGATAAGCCAATCAGGAGCAGCCGTTGCAAGCAGCCACAATCACAGTCTGTTTCTTGCTTGGAAACTGCAAAGGTCAAAACCATTTTTAAGCTAGAATAAGTAATGCAAAAAAATGTCATGCTAAGTTAGAGTGCCCTTTAAGGATTGCTCCTTTTCATTTACCTTCATTCCCCAGTTTCAGCTTTTCTACAAACTTCTCATCCAGACCTAGTTTGGAAAAACGCCTCACTTGCTCTTTTATGTTTCCAGCATCTTTCCGTTTCTTCTCCTCCTCTAGAGCTTTGTTTTTTTCTTCTGCTTCTTTTAGCTGCCTCAATCTCTCCTCTTCTTGCTTCCTACTCTGTTCTGCTTCCCTTTGTATTTCCGCCTGCTTCCTTTTCTCCTCCTCCTCTCGCTGCCTTTCCTCTGCTAGCTTCTGCTGCTGGACCTGCCGTTCCTTCAGCCTGGTGGCTTCTTCTTCGGCCCTCGTCTTTACCAGAAGTAATTGTTCTTGCCTTCGCTCTTCTTCCAGGCGCTTTTGCTTCTCTTCCTCTTCTTTCTTGACTTTTTCTTTCCAAAAGTTTTCTCTCTCTTCTTTGGCTTTCCTATTGACAACAAATCAAGTCATTATTCCTTGAGATTAAGTAAATAATCACATAATTATGGTCTAGAAAGCTTTAAAATACAAGGTTGCAGTAGTAACAGTGGTCAGCACCTCTTTATAAGCAACAGTATCATGTGAATGAATCACCCTTGAGACATACAAATTATTAAGGATTAATAAAAAAAAACACAACTTAGGGACACATTTAGTGTATCAGTAAAATCTTTATTCCTCATCTATCTAATGGGGCATTTCATCGCACAAATAAAATATTCTGATTTGTTACAAAGCATTTTATTCTAACACTAGTGTCTCTGGCAAACTGTTTTTAACTCCACACAAAGACCCCACTCATAAGCACACACTGAAAATTACACACTATTAAAGGGACAGTCTAGTCAAAATTAAATGTCCTATCTGAATCATGAAAGTTTAAACAACTTTCCATTTCCCTTTTATTATCAAATGCTTTGTTCTCTTGGTATTCTTTGTTGAAAGCTAAACATAGGTAGGCTCATATGCTAATTTTTAAGCCCTTGAAGGCCACCTCTTATCTCAGCACATTTTGACAGGTTTTTAAAGCTAGAGGGCGCTAGTTCATGTGTACCATACAGATAGAAATTGTGCTCACGCCTGTGGCGTTACCTAGGAGTCAGCACTGATCAGTTAAACTGCAAGTCTGCCAAAGGAACTGAAATAAGGGGGCCGTTTGCAGAGGCTTAGATACAAGGTAATCACAGAGGTAAAAAGTATATTAATATAACTGCTGGTTGTGCATAACTGGGGAATGGGTAATAAAGGGATTATCTATCTTTTCAAACAATAACAATTATGGAGTAGACCATACCTTTAACTTAATTCGCCCCACTTTAAAAGATACAAGTATTAAAGGGATAGAAATGTCAAAATTGAGAAATATACATGGATGGGAATACAATAGAAGCTCATATATAGACATTTTACCGTATTGCCTCCTCCTCTGCTTTCTTTTTCAGCGCTAACTCTGCTTGTTTTTTCTCAACTTCTCTCAGTTTGTCCTGCTTGATTTTTTGTAGCTGATGAAGCGCTGCCTGCTGCTTGTTGTAACTTTCTCTCATTTCCTAATTATATGGAAGTCATCAAATAAAGGATAAGGAGAACAAGTTAGAAAACACAGCTGGTATTTTACAACAGCAATATAATATGGTTTCAGTGTATGAATGAACATACGAAGATTGGGAAACAAAACATATGAAGCTTTGCAGAAATACATGAGAGAATTATGATCTAACCATACCTTTTGCACACATGGCTATTACAAGTATACAAAAAAACCACAACAAAACAAAAACAGAAAGAGTCATCTAAATCAAATGTGCCATTTCATTTCTATTCAACTCCAAAGTCATCACAACATTTTAGGGATGTTAGATCACATCTTAACGTGATCGGATATTTAATTACATTCTAGGGTGCATGGGACAAAAAATCATGGCTATAAACTGACTTTGTGACAAGAAAAACTCTACCAAATAGATCTACCTTGCCAAATTTCAGAAAGGGTGCAGTAGTTTAGGTTTTTCACTTCTGAATAACTCGACTAGCAAAACATATTGACATCAAACTTTCACAGGGTTTGTACTTAGAGTCGGAGGTAAACTATTACAATTTAAACCAAATGTGTTGAGTCATTCAAAGTGTTATAAGCATATGAAAAATATGTCTGCTGAAACCTAAATTGTGACTGATATTTTGATGTAGCCATAGCAGTACTGTGTACTTTAATCTTTTCTCCAAATATATATTTTATATAAATAAAGATAATGGCCCTCTATAGAAATAAAGTACTCAATAATAAAAGTCCAGTGCATTATCTTCCATTAAAAGAATAGTCTAGTCAAAATGAAACATTCATGATTGAAATAGACCAAGCAATTTTAAAGGGACACTGAACCCAATTTTTTTCTTTCGTGATCCAGATAGAGCATGCAATTTTAAGCAACTTTCCAATTTACTCCTGTTATCAAATTTTCTTCATTCTCTTGGTATCTTTATTTGAAAAGCAAGAATGTAAGTTTAGATGCCGACCCATTTTTGGTGAACAACCTGGGTTGTTCTTGCTGATTGGTGGATAAATTCAACAACCAATAAACAAGTGCCGTCCAGGGTCTGAGCCAAAAAATTTCTTAGATGCCTTTTTCATATAAAGATAGCAAGAGAACAAAGAAAAAATGATAATAGGAGTAAATTCGAAAGTTGCTTAAAATTGTTGCTCTATCTGAATCATGAAAAAAAAAATTGGGTTCAGTGTCCCTTTAAGCAACTTTCTAATTTACTCCTTTTATCAATGTTTCTTTGTTCTCTCTGTATCTTTATTTGAATGTAAACTTAGGATCCGGCCCATTTTTTGGTTCAGCACCTGGATAGCGCTTGATGATTGGTGGCTACATTTAGACACCAATAAGAAAGCACTACCCAGGTACTGAACCAAAAATGGGCCTAAGTATATATGAAAAACAAAGAGAAACTGAGGAGCACCGCAACAAGCTCAGCGCTGCGGAATCTGTTGGCGCTCTACAAATACCTGATAATAATAATAATAATAAAAATAATAATGGGTTAAAACTAAATAATTTTTTTGGCAATACGGTCCACAGACTATCTTCTTCCAGAGCTTAGGGTGAGCTGCACTGTTTTATTTGCGGGAAGGATAAGAGGCTTTTCACTACTACAACAAAGAAAGTGGATTACAACAAGCCCAGCTGAAATCCTTTGACAAACCCACTATCATTTAATTACCAGCAACCCGGTTAGAGGACTTGTGAGTAATTTACAATAAGCGATCGCTCACACTATATTGTTATATGCTACGTTATACACAGCTACCAACATAAGCAACAGTACATAACACGTGGGAAGGTGTTATAGATACAATGGATCTAGTGGACTGTTAACTGGGACACAATACAGTACTACGGTAGTAGATTTGAGCACATGTTCTGAATTGCCATTTTCAAGGGACATTTACACAATAACCAGCATGAATTGCACTGCTGTGTACTGATATATTTGGATAAGCTTGTACGGTAGTGACTGTCGGTTTACCCTGAATCCACTGGAGTTATAGTATATTTAAGTATGCAAATCTGACCGTGATATTTGTGAGATTTAATTCCCAACCTTTTTTACGCTTTCAAAAATGGGCCTGCTCCTATGCTCACATTCCTGCTTTTTAAAATAAAGATACCAAGAGAACGAAGAAAAATTTATAATAAGAGTAAATCAGAAAGTTGCTAAAAATTGCCTGCTCTTTAATTTTGACTAGATTATTCCCTTAATTGCACTCAAATTACAAATTGTTGGCTAAGTTTTGTGCTTAAACCCACTACTAAATATCAATGTCTGATTAAATGCTTTTGAAAACCATGATTAACGCTCATCATTTGCTATTGTTTTTATGAATTAAAGGTTAAGAAATGTAAAAAAAAAAAGGCTAATAAGAAAAACAAAACAAAAAGAGATATGAGGTGTCAAGAAAGGGGTACATGTATAAAGAATATGGCAAAGGTGAAAGGGCAACGAAGAATGTGTGTATGTGTGAGGTCCTATATGTACAGTTTACATGGGCAGTGTATAGCAAAGAAATAAAGAAAATATTCTACTAACTGAGAGGACGTTTTGCACTAGAGTGATTCTTGTGCATTCTCGTTATCGAACATGAATAATTGTGGACCCTATTAGATATCGATTACCTGAGAAAAATCAGCATGCTAAAATGGCTTTAGTCTTCCACAATATCTGATGTAATTATTGTAGATTGCACTATATAATCACTTGCAATACAAGTGTAAAACTGCAAGCAGTGTGGGTTGCGCACAAGCTCCATAACACTTGCATTTTGTAGCTCAACTTGCAATATGGCCCTTCTAACTTAGCAAACAAGAGTTGCCCAGAAGTACAACATTTGCACATTGGATCTAAACTTGTTAAAATGTATGTTAAAAAAAACAGAGATTTAAGAAAGTAGTATCTAAAAATGAGTTCTTTAGAAATACTGCAGCAAGGCTAGAAGACAAAAGCGGAATATATCGTATTAGCTTCAAGGTACAAGCTATACACACATAATGTGCTCACAAATTCATGGACATTAATAAATAGTGAATAGTGAAAAATGTAAAAAATATCAAAAGAAATAAGAGAATTTTTTTGTGTATAAGTATTTTATGGTACTTTTGGTTACTAGACACAAAAAGTGTGAATGCTAAATGAATATTGATTGGCCTTTCACTGCTTGTGATATATTAAGATGGAAAACAAACTAATGCAAAGCTACAATCAATTATCGTTAATATTTAAAATACATTTGACTTATGGCGTGTAAAATTTAGATGTAAAAGAAAACAATAAATCGAATGATTATTTTTATTTGAATAAGACGTTATGTTTGCAGATACCGGAAATCAGTATTAATCTGTTTTGTTGAAGGTAAAATATATATATTCTAAAGAAGTAGTTTTCAAGCCTCCAGTTAGATTTAAAAGACCTTTATTAATTTCTTACAGGGTCCATCATATCAACCAACAACGTTTCAAACCTATTCCAGGTTCTTAATCATGTCTCTATAAATATATACATTGTCATCCTCATACAACGGGTATTAAAAAAAGAGTATTGTACTGTTTCCTTAAAGGGGCAATGTAGCCAGGCAACAAGCTAATTCATAGTATTCCAAATAGCCAAAGGAACACCTTTTATATAGGTTGATCTCTGCTGCTGACTCTTGATTAACTAACTTTCCTATAGAGAATACTGCAGTATTCATATTTTCACCTTGGTGGCAGTTTCAACAGAAAAACAACACATAACAAAATAAAGGTAAAGGAGCGAGACATAATAATTTCAACTTTAAATTGAATAAGAAAGGATAGATACAAATTGAAATTAATCAAATAATGATTATTTATCATGAAACAAGTAATTGGCTCTCAGAAACTAATATAAATTACTGGTAAAAGTTCCCTAGACACACATTCAGCACCAAGAAACGTACAACATGGAAAGAAAGAATGGAAACCCTGAAAGATGTGAAAAGAAAAAGAAGATAGACATCAACCTTAAGTAAGAGGAAGAGATTGTTGAGACAGCTGAGCAGAGACAAAAGGCACTGCAGAATAGAGTCATCCATATTCTCACGCTGGAAGATAAGGCAGATAAAAAGCCAATTAAATCTTGAATGGTGAGTCATGATACTACATACTGAGGCTATTGACGGACTATCCTGACCTATCAGTGCTGCTTGTTCTTCATACTAAGGGCCTGATGAACTAAAGTTCTCGACTCCACCATATTTTAAAAAAATAATTTTTTTGCGTAAATTCTCATTATCCTGGCGAGTCATTGATCAGGCACTAAGTATTAGAAGTAAACTTGAGCTACAGATTGAAGCAGATTACTAGTAAGCTATTCTAAATATATAGTTCATATTACAACCCTCTCAACTCCAAAAAAAAATAAAATGTATTCTTACTTGATAAATTAATTTCTTTCTTGGCAGTGAGAGTCTACAAAAACATTCATAACCTATGGAAAATACTCGACCTAGCCACCAGGAGGAGGCAGAGACAACCCAAACAAAGCAATAAATATCCAAGAAAGCAGTAACCTGAGCACTCGGGGGCAAGGTAAAATCCAGAAATCTTTATTGAAAAGCTGCATCATTATGCAGGTGAGCAGGAATAGCAGTCCTGACGCGTTTCGTACCCCCTAGTGGCGCTTAGTCATAGGAACTAGTGCTAAACATGTCTGTAGTGTACTTAAAGGGATGACTGTCCAATCACTAGCCTGTAATAGGTGCAACTGGACGTCACCCTGAAAGAAACACTGACAGCATGTAAAAAAATGTTAAAAAACAATTGATGTAATAAAACTGAAGGTACAAAAAATCCTTGTGTGCATACTAACAGGCTGTTGTAGATATAAACACATAAAACATGTTAATTTATGTCTATGTGTATGTATCTAATAATTTGTCTAAACATTGTTAATAAAAATGCCTAATAGACAATATAATGAACAAATCTATAGCTACCAATTAAACCTAGGACGATATATTCAAATATTATTAACAAGCATTGAGGCATAATTACAATGTTAAGACTATACAGGATGTATGATTAATCCATATAAGAATATGAATGATATTTGGAAAATAGTATTTTTTCAGAAACAAATTATTTGTGAATATGCTGTTCACACTATTAAGGTCAACAATCTGGAAAGGGAGAACACTAATAACGAGAAAAAATGCTTATATACATGTTCATAAATATTAATAACAATTATAAATTAAATTAAAGAGTGCATATTTAAGCATTAATCTATAAAGTAAGAAATATCCCATTCCAGATTGATACCCTTGGGGTGTCTAGTTTCTAATTTCAGAATCCAGAATAACAGAATTTATGCTTACCTGATAAATTACTTTCTCCAATGGTGTGTCTGGTCCACGGCGTCATCCTTACTTGTGGGATATCTCTTCCCCAACAGGAAATGGCAAAGAGTCCCAGCAAAGCTGGCCATATAGTCCCTCCTAGGCTCCGCCCACCCCAGTCATTCGACCGACGGACAGGAGGAAATATATATAGGAGAAACCATATGGTACCGTGGTGACTGTAGTTAGAGAAAATAATTAATCAGACCTGATTAAAAAACCAGGGCGGGCCGTGGACCGGACACACCGTTGGAGAAAGTAATTTATCAGGTAAGCATAAATTCTGTTTTCTCCAACATTGGTGTGTCCGGTCCACGGCGTCATCCTTACTTGTGGGAACCAATACCAAAGCTTTAGGACACGGATAAAGGGAGGGAGCAAATCAGGTTACCTAAACGGAAGGCACCACAGCTTGCAAAACCTTTCTCCCAAAAATAGCCTCCGAAGAAGCAAAAGTATCAAATTTGTAAAATTTGGCAAAAGTGTGCAGTGAAGACCAAGTCGCTGCCTTACATATCTGGTCAACAGAAGCCTCGTTCTTGAAGGCCCATGTGGAAGCCACAGCCCTAGTGGAGTGAGCTGTGATTCTTTCAGGAGGCTGCCGTCCGGCAGTCTCATAAGCCAATCGGATGATGCTTTTAAGCCAAAAGGAAAGAGAGGTAGAAGTCGCTTTTTGACCTCTCCTTTTACCAGAATAAACAACAAACAAGGAAGATGTTTGTCTGAAATCTTTTGTAGCCTCTAAATAGAATTTTAGAGCACGGACTACGTCCAAATTGTGTAACAAACGTTCCTTCTTTGAAACTGGATTCGGACATAAAGAAGGTACAACTATCTCCTGGTTAATATTTTTGTTAGAAACAACCTTAGGAAGAAAACCAGGCTTAGTACGCAAAACCACCTTATCTGCATGGAACACCAGATAGGGCGGAGAACACTGCAGAGCAGATAACTCTGAAACTCTTCTAGCAGAAGAAATTGCAACCAAAAACAAAACTTTCCAAGATAGTAACTTAATATCTATGGAATGTAAAGGTTCAAACGGAACCCCTTGAAGAACTGAAAGAACTAGATTTAGACTCCAGGGAGGAGTCAAAGGTCTGTAAACAGGCTTGATCCTAACCAGAGCCTGAACAAATGCTTGAACATCTGGCACAGCTGCCAGTCTTTTGTGTAGTAAGACAGATAAAGCAGAGATCTGTCCCTTTAGAGAACTTGCAGATAATCCTTTCTCCAAACCTTCTTGTAGAAAGGAGAGAATCTTAGGAATTTTTATCTTATTCCATGGGAATCCTTTGGATTCAGACCAACAGATATATCTTTTCCATATTTTATGGTAAATCTTTCTAGTTACCGGTTTTCTGGCCTGAACCAGAGTATCTATCACAGAATCTGAAAACCCACGCTTCGATAGAATCAAGCGTTCAATCTCCAAGCCGTCAGCTGGAGGGAGACCAGATTTGGATGTTCGAATGGACCCTGAACAAGAAGGTCCTGTCTCAAAGGTAGCTTCCATGGTGTAACCGATGACATATTCACCAGGTCTGCATACCAAGTCCTGCGTGGCCACGCAGGAGCTATCAAGATCACAGAGGCCCTCTCCTGATTGATCCTGGCTACCAGCCTGGGAATGAGAGGAAACGGTGGAAATACATAAGCTAGGTTGAAGGTCCAAGGTGCTACTAGTGCATCTACTAGAGTCGCCTTGGGATCCCTGGATCTGGACCCGTAGCAAGGAACCTTGAAGTTCTGACGAGACGCCATCAGATCCATGTCTGGAATGCCCCATAATTGAATTATTTGGGCAAAGATCTCCGGATGGAGTTCCCACTCCCCCGGATGGAATGTCTGACGACTCAGAAAATCCGCCTCCCAGTTTTCCACACCTGGGATGTGGATCGCAGACAAGTGGCAGGAGTGATCCTCCGCCCATTGAATTATTTTGGTCACTTCTTTCATCGCCAGGGAACTCCTTGTTCCCCCCTGATGATTGATATACGCAACGGTTGTCATGTTGTCTGATTGGAACCTTATGAATCTGGCCTTTGCTAGTTGAGGCCAAGCCCTGAGAGCATTGAATATCGCTCTCAGTTCCAGAATGTTTATCGGGAGAAGAGACTCTTCCCGAGACCATAGACCCTGAGCTTTCAGGGATTCCCAGACCGCGCCCCAGCCCACTAGACTGGCGTCGGTCGTGACAATGACCCACTCTGGTCTGCGGAAGCTTATTCCCTGGGACAGATGGTCCAGGGTCAGCCACTAACGGAGTGAATCTCTGGTCTTCTGATCTACTTGAATCATTGGAGACAAGTCTGTATAGTCCCCATTCCACTGTTTGAGCATGCACAGTTGTAATGGTCTTAGATGAATTCGTGCAAAAGGAACTATGTCCATTGCTGCAACCATCAACCCTACTACTTCCATGCACTGCGCTATGGAAGGACGAGGAACAGAATGAAGAACTTGACAAGTGCTTAGAAGTTTTGACTTTCTGACCTCTGTCAGAAAAATCCTCATTTCTAAGGAATCTATTATTGTTCCCAAGAAGGGAACTCTTGTCGACGGAGACAGAGAACTTTTTTCTTTGTTCACCTTCCATCCGTGTGATCTGAGAAAGGCCAGAACGATGTCTGTATGAGCCTTTGCTTTTGACAGGGACGACGCTTGTATTAGAATGTCGTCCAAGTAAGGTACTAACTGCAATGCCCCTCGGTCTTAGAACCGCTAGAAGGGACCCTAGTACCTTTGTGAAAATCCTTGGAGCAGTGGCTAACCCGAATGGGAGGGCCACAAACTGGTAATGCTTGTCCAGAAAAGCGAACCTTAGGAACTGATGATGTTCTTTGTGGATAGGAATATGTAGGTACGCATCCTTTAGATCCACGGTAGTCATAAATTGACTTTCCTGGATAGTGGGTAGAATCGTTCGAATGGTTTCCATCTTGAACGATGGTACCCTGAGAAATTTGTTTAGGATCTTCAAATCCAAAATTGGTCTGAAAGTTCCCACTTTTTTGGGAACTACGAACAGATTGGAATAAAATCCCATTCCTTGTTCCTTTATTGGAACTGGGTGTATCACTCCCATCTTTAACAGGTCTTCTACACAATGTAAGAACGCGTGTCTCTTTATTTGGTTTGAGGATAAGTGAGACATGTGGAACCTTCCCCTTGGGGGTAGTTCCCTGAATTCCAGGAGATAACCCTGAGAAACTATTTCTAGCGCCCAAGGATCCTGAACATCTCTTGCCCAAGCCTGAGCAAAGAGAGAGAGTCTGCCCCCCACTAGATCCGGTCCCGGATCGGGGGCTACTCCTTCATGCTGTTTTGTTAGCAGCGGCAGGCTTCTTGGCCTGCTTACCCTTGTTCCAGCCTTGCATCGGTTTCCAGGCTGGTTTGGGTTGTGAGGCATTACCATCTTGCTTAGAGGATGCAGAATTAGAGGCCGGTCCGTTCCTGAAATTGCGAAAGGAACGAAAATTAGACTTATTTTTGGCCTTGAAAGGCCTATCTTGTGGAAGGGCGTGGCCCTTTCCCCCAGTGATGTCTGAAATAATCTCTTTCAATTCTGGTCCAAATAGAGTTTTACCTTTGAAAGGGATGTTAAGCAATTTTGTCTTGGATGACACATCCGCTGACCAAGACTTTAGCCAAAGCGCTCTGCACGCCACGATAGCAAACCCTGAATTTTTCGCCGCTAATCTAGCTAATTGCAAAGCGGCATCTAAAATAAAAGAGTTAGCCAACTTAAGTGCGTGAACTCTGTCCATAACCTCCTCATATGGAGTCTCTCTACTAAGCGAGTTTTCTAGTTCCTCGAACCAGAACCACGCTGCTGTAGTGACAGTAACAATGCACGAAATGGGTTGTAGAAGGTAACCTTGCTGTACAAAAATCTTTTTAAGCAAACCCTCCAATTTTTTATCCATAGGATCTTTGAAAGCACAACTATCTTCGATAGAAATAGTAGTGCGTTTGTTTAGAGTAGAAACTGCCCCCTCGACCTTAGGTCTGCCATAAGTCCTTTCTGGGGTCGACCATAGGAAATAATTTCTTAAATATAGGGGGGGGGGGGGAACAAAAGGTATGCCGGGCTTTTCCCACTCCTTATTTACTATGTCCGCCACCCGCTTGGGTATAGGAAAAGCGTCGGGGTGCACCGGAACCTCTAGGAACTTGTCCATCTTGCATAATTTCTCTGGAATGACCAAGTTGTCACAATCATCCAGAGTAGATAACACCTCCTTAAGCAGTGCGCGGAGATGTTCTAATTTAAATTTAAATGTCACAACATCAGGTTCAGCTTGTTGAGAAATTTTTCCTGAATCTGAAATTTCCCCATCTGACAAAACCTCCTTCATGGCCCCTTCAGATTGGTGTGAGGGTATGACAGAACAATCATCATCAGCGCCCTCCTGCTCTTCAGTGTTTAAAACAGAGCAATCGCGCTTTCTCTGATAAGTAGGCATTTTGGATAAAATATTTGCTATGGAGTTATCCATTACAGCCGTTAATTGTTGCATGGTAATAAGCATTGGCGCACTAGATGTACTAGGGGCCTCCTGTGTGGGCAAAACTGGTGTAGACACAGTAGGAGATGATGTAGTATCATGTTTACTCCCCTCATCTGAGGAATCATCTTGGGCAATTTCATTATCTGTGGCAGTACTGTCCTTACTTTGTTTGGACGCTATGGCACAATTATCACATAAATTTAAATGGGGAGACACATTGGCTTTCATACATATAGAACATAGCTTATCCGAAGGCACAGACATGTTAAACAGGCTTAAACTTGTCAACAAAGCACAAAAAAAACGTTTTAAAACAAAACCGTTACTGTCTCTTTAAATTTTAAACAGAAAACACTTTATTACTGAATATGTGAAAAAGTATGAAGGAATTGTTCAAAAATTACCAAAATTTCACCACAGTGTCTTAAACCATTAAGAGTATTGCACACCAAATCTCAGAGCTTTAACCCTTAAAATAACGGAACCGGAGCCGTTTACAAATTTAACCCCTATACAGTCCCAGCTATAGCCTTTGCTGAGACCTAACCAAGCCCAGAGGGGAATACGATACCAATTGACGCCTTCTAGAAGCTTTTCCAGCAAATTTCAGATCCTCACACATGCATCTGCATGCCCTGCTCTCAAAAAACAACTGTGCAGTAATGGCGCGAAAATGAGGCTCAGTCTACAACTAGGAAGGCCCCCTGACTGGAAAAGGTGTCTAACATAGTGCCTGCCGTTTAATAAACGTTCCCCAAGTTTATAAATGCGAATTGTCAGCATAAATATGAATAAAATGCCCAAATAAAGCAATCGATTTAGCCCATAAAAATGTCTACCAGTTTTTTTAGCCCATATTAAGCCCTTTATTCTGTTTGTTTGACTAAGAAAATGGCTTACCGGTCCCCATGAGGGGAAATGACAGCCTTCCAGCATTACATGGTCTTGTTAGAAATATGGCTAGTCATACCTTAAGCAGAAAAGTCTGCTAACTGTTTCCCCCAACTGAAGTTACTTCATCTCAACAGTCCTATGTGGAAACAGCAATCGATTTTAGTTACTGTCTGCTAAAATCATCTTCCTCTCACAAACAGAAATCTTCATCCTTTTCTGTTTCAGAGTAAATAGTACATACCAGCACTATTTTAAAATAACAAACACTTGATAGAAGAATAAAAACTACATTTAAACACCAAAAAACTCTTAACCATCTCCGTGGAGATGTTGCCTGTGCAACGGCAAAGAGAATGACTGGGGTGGGCGGAGCCTAGGAGGGACTATATGGCCAGCTTTGCTGGGACTCTTTGCCATTTCCTGTTGGGGAAGAGATATCCCACAAGTAAGGATGACGCCGTGGACCGGACACACCAATGTTGGAGAAAACTCCCTTTTTGTAAGAAGTTTATGTCTATCCCCTCCTCTGGTAGGTTTATGAACTACTTCAATGATCTGCACTCCGAAATTGGGAACACCAGTTAAGTGCAGGCCATTGAAGTGTTTGGCGACTGCTGAGTTTTTATTTAAGTTCTCAACGTCTCTCAAGTGCTCCCTAACCCTGTCTCGGAATTCGCGAGAGGTTTGGCCTACATATTGATGTTGACAGATGTTACAGTTAAGTACATATACTACCCATTTGGTTCTACAGGTAGCATAGAAGTGGATTTCAAAAGATTTCAACGTGCTATTGGAATGAAAATTGTTGCCAACAATGATTGACTTACAGGCTTTGCAGTTGAAATTATGACATTTGAAATTTCCCCTTCTACTGCCATGTAGCCAAGTAGGGGAAGACAAATTAGTAGTTTGTATCATGCTAGGTGCTAATTTGGAACCCAGGGGTTCTGGCTTTCTTGAAACGAATTTAAAGTTTGTCACTAAGTTAGATATTAAAGAATCATTCTTCAGTAGTGGAATGTGTTTCTTTAAAATGTTTACTACTTCATTGTACTGGTTGGAAAATGGGGTACTAAACACTATTGCATTTTCTGAAAAAGATTTATGAGATTTTGTATATTTTAAAGTACAATCCGCTTTTGCCTCTTCCTGTGCTTTATCCAGTAGATTTGAATTATATCCTCTGACTAGCAATCTCTTTTTTAAGTAATTGGATTGATGAAAATAGATCTCATCATTATTGGTGTTTCTCTTTAGTCTTAAAAATGGACTTTTTGGAATTGATTTGAGGAGATGGGGAGGATGGGCTGGTTGGGCATGTAAAATGGTGTTGTAAAATGGTGTTGCCAGCAGTTGGTTTTCTAAGTACTCGATGTAATGGTTCCATCATCTACCACTCCTTCTAATGTCAAGTCCAAAAAGTTGACTATGAAGGAATTAAATTCACCAGTAAATTTTAATAGGTTAGTATTAGTATTTAAATATTCCAAAAAGTGAGCAATAGAAAAGCCCCCATGACCCCTATTCTTAATTATAAAGATCATGTCATCGATAAATCTATTATAAAAAACAGTGTCATGTATAAATGGATTTTGATATGAATAGATATGTTGGAGTTCCCACCAACCCACATATAAATTGGCATACGAGGGGGGTATTTCGCCCCCATTGCCGTTCCGCATAGTTGAAGGTAGAACTCTTTATCAAAAATAAAATAGTTGTGGGTTAGTAGGAACTCCAAACAATCACAAATGAAGATTTTCTCTTCCTGTTTGTAGGAAGTGTCCCTATCCATGAACCATTTTATAGCTCTGACTCCCTGATCGTGGGGGATTCATGAATATAACGATTCAATGTCGATGACCACCCAATTGTAGTCTTTCTGCCATTTTATGCTTTTTAAGTTATCCAATAAGTTACTATCCCTCCCACTACCCCTACACTCTCAGTAGTTCAAGCCGAGGAGAAGGAAAAGTAAAGAGAGATACAAGGGGTACATAGGTGCAAATGACTACCGCCACTAAACATTTTATATTAAGGCTGGTCATGGACTCTCCCTGCCAAGAAGGAAATTCATTTATTAGGTAAGCATACATTTTATTTTCCTTCAATTGGCAGTTAGAGTCCATAAGAACATTCATAACTTATGGGAAACCAATACCTAAGCTGTAAAGTTCACAAATGAAGAACCCGTCTCCCAAAAAATGCCTCCGCTGAGGCAAAAACATAAAATCTATAAACCTTTGTGAAAGTGTGCAATGAAGACCAAGTTGCAGCCATGCAAATCTGTTCAACTGAGGCCTCATTCTTGAAGGACCAAGAAGAATATAACGCACAAGTAGAATGTGCTGTGAAGGGGGCTCCTGACCAGCCTCTTTGTAAGCCATGCAAATCAGAATTCTCAACCAAAAGGAAAGCATAACAGCTGAGGCCGCCTGCCCCTTGCGCTTACCAGTATACAGGATGAATAAGGAAGATGATTGACGGAACTCCTTAGTAGTGTGAAGGTAAAACTTCAACGCTCTGACCACATCCAAGTAAT
Source organism: Bombina bombina (assembly GCF_027579735.1). NCBI lineage: Eukaryota > Metazoa > Chordata > Amphibia > Anura > Bombinatoridae > Bombina > Bombina bombina. The sequence continues at coordinate 123,470,041 of NC_069502.1, read as the reverse complement.
GTAACAATCTCTTTTTGGAGAATGACTGATTGGGACAAAGTGAAGGAACCACAATCTCCTGTTAAATGTTGTGAGTATTGGGTAGGAAGCCTAGTCTTGTCCTCAACACAGCTTTATCTTGATGGATAACTAGGTTACGAAGGATCACACATTAAAGTCAATAACACTGAAATAGCCAACAAGAAAACCCCTTTCCAAGTGAGTAACTTAATATCAACAGCATGCAGAAGCTCAAACAGAGCCCTCTGAAGTACTTTAAGAACTAAATTTAGGCTCCATGGAGGAGCAACAGGTTTGAAAACAGGTCTTATTATAGCCAGAGCCTGAACAAACTCCTGAACGTCTGTCAAACGAGACAACTTCTTATGAAACAGAACAGAAGCGGCATAGATCTGACCATTAACAGAACTGTCCGATTCCGCAGGCCCTCCTGGAGAAACTGTAAGATACTCGGAGATCAACTGTTCCAATGAAGAGGCAACTGCCAAGGAGAATCAAACAACATGTTTACTAGTTCTGTGTACCAAGTCCTGCGTGGCCACGCAAGAGCTATCAGAATAGTCGGTATTCCCTCCTGCTTGATCCGAGTGACCACTCGGGGGAAGGAGAACGATCAGTGGAAACAGATACACTAGGTTGAAGTTCCACAGGACCGCTAGAGCGTCTACTAGCTTTGCCTGAGGATCCCTAGACCTCGATAAGTATTTCATGTTGACATTGAAGCTGGAAGCCATTAGTTCTGTCTTGGGAGCACAACATTTGCGAGTGATCTCCAGAAACACCTCCTGGTTTAGGGACCACTCCCCCAAGTGGAGAATCTGCCTGCTCAGGAAATCCACTTCCAAATTCTCCACCCCTGGGATGAGGATAGCTGTAACTTGACATTGATGTCTCTCCGCCCACAGCAGTATTCAAGACACCTCCTGCATCACCAGAGAGATCTGTGTCCCACCCTGTGGTTTAATGTAGGCCACGGTAGTGATGTAACCCGATCGGATATAACGGACGGAACCTAGCTGGAGACACACTAGAAGCGCATTGTATATAGCTCTAAACTCAAGAATTTTGATCGGAAGAGACACTTCATCTTGACACCAAGTTCCTAGGGCTCTCAAGGAACCGCACCCCAGCCGGACAGACTCGCGTCTGTGGGAATAATCACCCAAAAGGGAAAATGGAAAATCGTCCCTAGGAAAACTGCAGTTTGGGACTGCTACCAAATGAGACTCCCTCTCGTCTGGGCATCCAGGTTGATGACCTTCAACAGATCTGAATGATCTCTATTCCATTGTCTGAGCATATACAATTGTAGTGGTCTCAGATGAAAGAAAGCAAAGGAAAATAAGCAACCATAAGACCTACCACATCCTTGCATTTTGCTACTGAAGGTTAAGCATTGTACTGAAGCATAGATTAGGATATATAGGAGCGCCACTGGCTAAGATATACCACAGGAGTCAAAATATTAAAATCAAATATTTATACAAGTCTTTAATAATTGACAAAAAATGACAAAATTTGACAAAAATTAACAAAAATTAACAAATGATGAGATCAGAATGTTGAACCAAACTAATAAACTCACTATAGTACAGAATCTAGGGAAAATAACCCTTTAATTCCTACTACATGAATATAATCCAGAAATGGATTGGTACAGCTCATAAATTTAAATAGAGTCGTGAAACGTAAGTGTCAATATAACCATAAAAATGAAAAACTGATTTCAAATAAAGAAAAAAATATAATAGTGAAGATAACAATCCAATTAAGGATTAGTTTCTTAGTGAAGGACCCATATTTTTGAGCCTCAAAATAAATTCATTTATCAAATTTGGAATAGATAGTGATAGAAAATGGGATAAAAAATGTATACATATATAGGAACAAATCAAATCCCTGCAATATATAATACTCTTGAGTGTAATGTGCAATAATATAGTACAATCCAAAAATAAGTGAATTAAAACAATACAATCAAATTATTCAATCAATGCAATACTATCAAAGTTGGGTGGGTCTCACCATTTATAAACCTAAAACTCAACTAGGCTGGTACCAGCTGTAATTCTATTAGCTTTGGGAAAAGCTAATAGAATTACAGCTGGTACCAGCCTAGTTGAGTTTTAGGTTTATAAATGGTGAGACCCACCCAACTTTGATAGTATTGCATTGATTGAATAATTTGATTGTATTGTTTTAATTCACTTATTTTTGGATTGTACTATATTATTGCACATTACACTCAAGAGTATTATATATTGCAGGGATTTGATTTGTTCCTATATATGTATACATTTTTTATCCCATTTTCTATCACTATCTATTCCAAATTTGATAAATGAATTTATTTTGAGGCTCAAAAATATGGGTCCTTCACTAAGAAACTAATCCTTAATTGGATTGTTATCTTCACTATTATATTTTTTTCTTTATTTGAAATCAGTTTTTCATTTTTATGGTTATATTGACACTTACGTTTCACGACTCTATTTAAATTTATGAGCTGTACCAATCCATTTCTGGATTATATTCATGTAGTAGGAATTAAAGGGTTATTTTCCCTAGATTCTGTACTATAGTGAGTTTATTAGTTTGGTTCAACATTCTGATCTCATCATTTGTTAATTTTTGTTAATTTTTGTCAAATTTTGTCATTTTTTGTCAATTATTAAAGACTTGTATAAATATTTGATTTTAATATTTTGACTCCTGTGGTATATCTTAGCCAGTGGCGCTCCTATATATCCTAATCTATGTTCTGTTCTTTAGACCTATTTAGGGGGTCTTTATTATAGTGAGCAGATATCAGTCCTGGGCGCTGGTTACTTATTTTTATACAGCATTGTACTGAAGCAGGCGACATGCAGTCTGAAGCTTCTCTCTGCGCTGAATACACCGGGCCACATATGGCCTGTGAGGTAGATGCGCATATTGACAGAGTCTATGATCGTTCCCAGAAAGTTATCCTCGTAGACATGACGAGGGTGCTCTTTTCCAGATTGACATTCCAACTGTGTGCCCGAAGACACAAGAGTAACCTCTGAGCCACTGGCAAAAATGGAGCCTGAACCAGAATGTCATCCAGGTAAGGAGCTATTGCAATACCCTGCAGGTGAACCACGGCCAGCAGAGCTCACAGCACCTTGGTGAAAACTCGGGGTGCTGTGGCCTGTCCAAATGGGAGCGCAACAAACTGGTAGTACTTTTCTAGGAAGGCGAACCGCAGGAAACGGTAGTGATCTCTGTGGATCGGAATGTGAATGTACGCATCCTTCAGGTCTATTGTAGTCATGCAACAAATGTTTGTTGGATGTACCTAGGAGCTAGCAGTGAGCTCCTGTCTGCATTTGCACTGCTCTGGTGATACAGCGGGTATCTACATACTGTATCAAGTCTATTGTAGTCATGAACTGACCCTCTTGGACCAGGGGAAGGATGGATCTTATCGTTTCCATCTTAAAGGTGGGAACCCTTACGAACCTGTTGAGACTCTTCAGGTCCGCAACATGTCCTCTTTCCTGGGGACCACAATGGAAACATAAATTAAGCTTACCTGATAATTTAATTTCCATCTGTACGAGGAGAGTCCACGGCTTCATTCATTACTTGTGGGAATACAGAGCCTGGCCACCAGGAGGAGGCAAAGACACCCCAGCCAAAGGCTTAAATACCTCCCCCACTCCCCTCATCCCCCAGTCATTCTGCAGAGGGAACAAGGAACAGTAGGAGAAATATCAGGGTATAAATGGTGCCAGAAGAAAAACAAAGAAATTTAGGTCTGCCCAACAGAGAACTGGGCGGGAGCCGTGGACTCTCCTCGTATAGATGGAAATTATCAGGTAAGCATAATTTATGTTTTCCATCTTGGCCAAGATTTTGATGCACAAAGGGGCCCTGTACAAGCAGATCCATGCGACAGGGCAACCTCCATGAAGGAGACAATGACATCTTTACCAGATCCGCAAACCACATCCTCCACGGCCACGACGAAGCAATCATATGCGGGCCGCTACTCGAGGTAGAATTGGTAACGGTAGAAATATGTAGACTAGGTTGAATCCCCAAGGCACCACTAAGGCATCCATCAGCTCTGCCTGGGGATCCCTGGATCGCGAACCATATCTGGGTAGCTTGAAGTTGAGCCTGGATGCCATGAGAGCTATCTCCGGCATTGCCTATCTGTTACAAATCTCCGTAAACACTTCGGGGTGAAGAGACCGTTCCCCCAGATGAAATTATTGTCTGCTGAGAAAATCTGCTTCCCATTTGTCCGAACCCGGGATGTGTATTGCTGACAGCGAGCAGTTGTGGGTCTCCGTCCACTCCAGAATCCGAGATACTCCCCTCATGGCTAGGGAGCTTCTCGTTCCCCCCTGATGGTTGATGTAAGCCACCGAGGTAATGTTGTCTGACTGGAATCTGATGAACTGGGACGAACCCAGGAGGGGCCAAGCCCTCAAAGCATTGAAGATCACTCGAAGTTCCAGGATGTTGATCGGAATAAGCGACTCCTCCCGATTCCACCTGCCCTGTGCCTTCCTGGCACCCCAAACAGCTCTCCATCCTGAGAGACTCACGTCTGTAGTCACAATCTCCCAGGATGGCCTCAGGAAGGATGTCCCCTGGGACAGCTGATCTGGACGGAGCCACCAAGAGAGGGATTCCCTCAACCGGTTGTCCAGAGAGATCTGTTGGGATAGATCTGAGTGATCGCCGTTCCATTGCCTCAGCATGCACAACTGAAGAGGTCGTAGATGAAACCTGGCGAATGGAATGACATCTATACTGGATACCATGAGTCCAATCACCTCCATACACCGGGCCACATATGGCCTTGAGGAGGTCTGAAGTGCAAGACAGCTGGAGGCAATTTTGCAACATCTCTTGTCTGTCAGGAATATCTTCATGGATATGGAGTCTATTATCGTGCCCAGGAACTCCTCTCTGGTACTGGGAACCAGAGAACTCTTTCCTGAGTTTATCTTCCATCCATGAGATCGAAGAAGTACAAGAGCTCTCGAATGGTCCTCTGCCGGCCAGCATGACGGAGCCTGGACCAGGATGTCATCCAGATACGGTGCTACTGCAATACCTCTGGATCTCGCCACCGCGAGCAAAGCTTCCAGAACCTTCATAAAGAATCTTGGAGCAGCAGCCAGACCGAAGGGGAGAGCTACAAACTGGAAGTGCTGGTCCAGAAAAGCGAATCTTAGGAACTTGAAGTGATCCTTGTGTATTGGCGCATGAAGGTAAGCATCCTTCAAGTCTATCGTAATCATGAACTGACCCTCCTGAACTAAGGGCAGAATAGACCTTATCATCTCCATCTTGAATGTTGGGACTGACAGAAACTTGTTTAAGCACTTTAGGTCTAGAATTGGGCGAAACGTGCCCTCCTTCTTTGGGACCAGGAAAAGGTTTGAATAGTACCATAGACCTCTTTCTGCTAGGGTTACCAGTACAATTACTCCTAGAGAGAAGAGATCCCTCACACACTGTAGAAAGGCATCTTGATTCTCTGGTCTTAATGATAGATTTGACAAGAGGAATCTGCCCCTGGGAGGGTGAGTTTTGAAACCTATCCTGTAACCCTGGGCAGTAACCTCCAGAACCCAAGGATCCTGCACGTCTCTCATCCAAGCCTCCGCAAAAACAGAATTTATGTTTACCTGATAAATTACTTTCTCCAACGGTGTGTCCGGTCCACGGCGTCATCCTTACTTGTGGGATATTCTCTTCCCCAACAGGAAATGGCAAAGAGCCCAGCAAAGCTGGTCACATGATCCCTCCTAGGCTCCGCCTATACCAGTCATTCGACCGACGTTAAGGAGGAATATTAGCATAGGAGAAACCATATGGTACCGTGGTGACTGTAGTTAAAGAAAATAAATTATCAGACCTGATTAAAAAAAAACAGGGCGGGCCGTGGACCGGACACACCGTTGGAGAAAGTAATTTATCAGGTAAACATAAATTCTGTTTTCTCCAACATAGGTGTGTCCGGTCCACGGCGTCATCCTTACTTGTGGGAACCAATACCAAAGCTTTAGGACACGGATGAAGGGAGGGAGCAAATCAGGTCACCTAAATGGAAGGCACCACGGCTTGCAAAACCTTTCTCCCAAAAATAGCCTCAGAAGAAGCAAAAGTATCAAACTTGTAAAATTTGGTAAAAGTGTGCAGTGAAGACCAAGTCGCTGCCCTACATATCTGATCAACAGAAGCCTCGTTCTTGAAGGCCCATGTGGAAGCCACAGCCCTAGTGGAATGAGCCGTGATTCTTTCGGGAGGCTGCCGTCCGGCAGTCTCGTAAGCCAATCTGATGATGCTTTTAATCCAAAAAGAGAGAGAGGTAGAAGTTGCTTTTTGACCTCTCCTTTTACCGGAATAAACAACAAACAAGGAAGATGTTTGTCTAAAATCCTTTGTAGCATCTAAATAGAATTTTAGAGCGCGAACAACATCCAAATTGTGCAACAAACGTTCCTTCTTTGAAACTGGTTTCGGACACAGAGAAGGTACGATAATCTCCTGGTTAATGTTTTTGTTAGAAACAACTTTTGGAAGAAAACCAGGTTTAGTACGTAAAACCACCTTATCTGCATGGAACACCAGATAAGGAGGAGAACACTGCAGAGCAGACAATTCTGAAACTCTTCTAGCAGAAGAAATTGCAACTAAAAACAAAACTTTCCAAGATAATAACTTAATATCAACGGAATGTAAGGGTTCAAACGGAACCCCCTGAAGAACTGAAAGAACTAAGTTGAGACTCCAAGGAGGAGTCAAAGGTTTGTAAACAGGCTTAATTCTAACCAGAGCCTGAACAAAGGCTTGAACATCTGGCACAGCTGCCAGCTTTTTGTGAAGTAACACAGACAAGGCAGAAATCTGTCCCTTCAGGGAACTAGCAGATAATCCTTTTTCCAATCCTTCTTGAAGGAAGGATAGAATCTTAGGAATCTTAACCTTGTCCCAAGGGAATCCTTTAGATTCACACCAACAGATATATTTTTTCCAAATTTTGTGGTAAATCTTTCTAGTTACAGGCTTTCTGGCCTGAACAAGAGTATCGATAACAGAATCTGAGAACCCTCGCTTCGATAAGATCAAGCGTTCAATCTCCAAGCAGTCAGCTGGAGTGAAACCAGATTCGGATGTTCGAACGGACCCTGAACAAGAAGGTCTCGTCTCAAAGGTAGCTTCCAAGGTGGAGCCGATGACATATTCACCAGATCTGCATACCAAGTCCTGCGTGGCCACGCAGGAGCTATCAAGATCACCGACGCCCTCTCCTGATTGATCCTGGCTACCAGCCTGGGGATGAGAGGAAACGGCGGGAACACATAAGCTAGTTTGAAGGTCCAAGGTGCTACTAGTGCATCCACTAGAGCCGCCTTGGGATCCCTGGATCTGGACCCGTAGCAAGGAACTTTGAAGTTCTGACGAGAGGCCATCAGATCCATGTCTGGAATGCCCCACAGCTGAGTGACTTGGGCAAAGATTTTCGGATGGAGTTCCCACTCCCCCGGATGCAATGTCTGACGACTCAGAAAATCCGCTTCCCAATTTTCCACTCCTGGGATGTGGATAGCAGACAGGTGGCAGGAGTGAGACTCCGCCCATAGAATGATTTTGGTCACTTCTTCCATCGCTAGGGAACTCCTTGTTCCCCCCTGATGGTTGATGTACGCAACAGTTGTCATGTTGTCTGATTGAAACCGTATGAACTTGGCCCTCGCTAGCTGAGGCCAAGCCTTGAGAGCATTGAATATCGCTCTCAGTTCCAGAATATTTATCGGTAGAAGAGATTCTTCCCGAGACCAAAGACCCTGAGCTTTCAGGGATCCCCAGACCGCGCCCCAGCCCATCAGACTGGCGTCGGTCGTGACGATGACCCACTCCGGTCTGCGGAATGTCATCCCTTGTGACAGGTTGTCCAGGGACAGCCACCAACGGAGTGAGTCTCTGGTCCTCTGATTTACTTGTATCTTCGGAGACAAGTCTGTATAGTCCCCATTCCACTGACTGAGCATGCACAGTTGTAATGGTCTTAGATGAATGCGCGCAAAAGGAACTATGTCCATTGCCGCTACCATCAAACCGATCACTTCCATGCACTGCGCTATGGAAGGAAGAGGAACGGAATGAAGTATCCGACAAGAGTCTAGAAGTTTTGTTTTTCTGGCCTCTGTCAGAAAAATCCTCATTTCTAAGGAGTCTATTATTGTTCCCAAGAAGGGAACCCTTGTTGACGGAGATAGAGAACTCTTTTCCACGTTCACTTTCCATCCGTGAGATCTGAGAAAGGCCAGGACAATGTCCGTGTGAGCCTTTGCTTGAGGAAGGGACGACGCTTGAATTGTTGCATAGTAAGGAGTATTGGCGCGCTAGATGTACTAGGGGCCTCCTGAGTGGGCAAGACTCGTGTAGACGAAGGAGGGAATGATGCAGTACCATGCTTACTCCCCTCACTTGAGGAATCATCTTGGGCATCATTGTCATTGTCACATAAATCACATTTATTTAAATGAATGGGAATTCTGGCTTCCCCACATTCAGAACACAGTCTATCTGGTAGTTCAGACATGTTAAACAGGCATAAACTTGATAACAAAGTACAAAAAACGTTTTAAAATAAAACCGTTACTGTCACTTTAAATTTTAAACTGAACACACTTTATTACTGCAATTGCGAAAAAACGAAGGAATTGTTCAAAATTCACCAAATTTTCACTACAGTGTCTTAAAGCCTTCAAAGTATTGCACACCAAATTTGGAAGCTTTAACCCTTAAAATAACGGAACCGGAGCCGTTTTTAACTTTAACCCCTTTACAGTCCCTGGTATCTGCTTTGCTGAGACCCAACCAAGCCCAAAGGGGAATACGATACCAAGTGACGCCTTCAGAAAGTCTTTTCTAAGTATCAGAGCTCCTCTCACATGCGACTGCATGTCATGCCTCTCAAAAACAAGTGCGCAACACCGGCGCGAAAATGAGGCTCTGCCTATGATTTGGGAAAGCCCCTAAAGAATAAGGTGTCTAAAACAGTGCCTGCCGATATTATTATATCAAAATACCCAGAATAAATGATTCCTCAAGGCTAAATATGTGTTAATAATGAATCGATTTAGCCCAGAAAAAGTCTACAGTCTTAATAAGCCCTTGTAAAGCCCTTATTTACGATCTTAATAAACATGGCTTACCGGATCCCATAGGGAAAATGACAGCTTCCAGCATTACATCGTCTTGTTAGAATGTGTCATACCTCAAGCAGCAAGAGACTGCTCACTGTTCCCCCAACTGAAGTTAATTGCTCTCAACAGTCCTGTGTGGAACAGCCATGGATTTTAGTGACGGTTGCTAAAATCATTTTCCTCATACAAACAGAAATCTTCATCTCTTTTCTGTTTCTGAGTAAATAGTACATACCAGCACTATTTCAAAATAACAAACTCTTGATTGAATAATAAAAACTACAGTTAAACACTAAAAAACTCTAAGCCATCTCCGTGGAGATGTTGCCTGTACAACGGCAAAGAGAATGACTGGGGTAGGCGGAGCCTAGGAGGGATCATGTGACCAGCTTTGCTGGGCTCTTTGCCATTTCCTGTTGGGGAAGAGAATATCCCACAAGTAAGGATGACGCCGTGGACCGGACACACCTATGTTGGAGAAAAGAGATAGTCTGTCCCCTATGAGATCCAGAGATGGATCGGGGGCCGCCCCTTCATGCCGATTTTGTCTCAGCAAGCTTCTTGCTCTGCTTGGCTTTATTCCAAGACTGAGACGGTTTCTAAGATCCATTGGACAGCTTGGGCTTTGCAGCAGGCTGCTATCATTGGGACTTGTCCGAACGAAAGTGAAGAAAATTAGGACCCTTAGGTTTATTCTTTCTATCCTGCGGTACAAAGGCACCCTTGCCCCCCGTGACCGTGGATATGATAGAGTCCAGGCCTGGATCGAAAAGAACCTTTCCCTTAAATGGAAGTGAAAGTAATCAAGCTTTGGATGTCATGTCAGAAGACCACGATTTCAACCACAGGGCCCTCCAGGCCAGAACAGAAAAGCCTGATGTCTTGGCATTCAAGTGAATAATTTGCATATTTGCATCACAGATAAACAAATTAGCTACTCTCAGGGCCTTAATTCTTTCCTGTATCTCATTGAGGGGAGTCTCCACCTCGATCATCTCTGACAAAGAGTCACACCAATAGGTAGCGGCTCCCGCCACCGTAGTGACTGCCACTGGAGGCTGAAATACGAACCCCGTGTGCTGAAACATCTTTCTTAACAGGGTCTCTAATTTCTTATCCATGGGTTCCTTAAACGACGAACTATCCTCGAGTGGGATAGTGGTGCGCTTAGCGAATGTGGAGATAGCTCCATCCACCTTAGGGACAGATGAACCAAGTCTCTCCCATTCATTCTTTATAATATTCGCCATCTTTATGGTAACCGAGAAAGTCTGGGGGACCACCCTGTCCTCATAAACTTTATCAAGCTTAGGAATAGAAGGTTCCTCCTGTATCTTCGGTTCCGGAACCTCTAGGGTAGCCAACACCTCTTTTAATAAAAAACGTAAGTGCTCCATCCTAAACATAAAGTCTGGTTCCTCTGCAGCCGGAGGTTTAGAGGCCACAGATTCCGACCCAGAGAAAGAGTCCTCCGAAGTATCGGAGTCCTCTGCATTAGCGGATAGTGTAGTCTCAGATCTATCCAACGCAGTAGATGACCCCTGGGAAGGATAGCAATGTTTAACCTTTCGATTACGCTTAGCAGGGCCAGGTAAAGCACTGAAGGCCGCAGACACCAACGTTTGCAACCGATCAGCAAAATCTGGCGTCCACAGGGCCCCTCGCGCAGGAGGATAAGTAGTGCACTGGGGAGCTGCTTGTGTATTTGGAGCAGATTGTAGGGAATGCACCTCGCGGGACTGAGTCCTCTCAGAGGTGGACGGCTCAGTGGTACTAAACATCTTGTTCTTTTTAGATATTACTATTTTATCAAGGCATGTGGAACATAGTTGAGCAGGTGGGTATACCGTAGCCTCCTCACAAACACAGGCATTAGATTTAGGCAAAGAGGGAGTACCCTCTAATACATCAGAGTTCTGTCAGGGTGCCAGGAATCAGACTGAGACGAGAAGTGCAAAAATAATCACACCTTTATTAATAGCAAAAAATTATAAAATGTCCAATAACAAGCCAGGAGTCAAAACCAGAGCTGGTAGTCAGATGAGCCGAGTCAGGAGCCAAAGCAAATAGTCAGACGAGCCGGAAACAGGAACAAGGAGAACAGCAGTCAGGAATAAGCCATGGATCAGGAACCAGGAAGGACGTCAGGCAGCCAGGTAATACACAGGAACTCTCACAAACAGGTCTCAGACAACGCAAAGGCAAAGCATACTGAACAGAGTCCCTTTAAATAATAAATGATGACATCACAATTCTGAGACTGCATCCTGTCTCACATGGATGATGCACAACAGTCTGGCCATAAAAGGAAGTGCAGGAAGTGAGCAGCATCCCCCACAATGCACCAAGTCAGGAAGAGAGGTGAGTAAAATGGCTGCCAGCAGCACATGGCAAACACAACAGGGAAAAACCCTGACAAGTCCTCCATATCTTGTGCCTTTAATATGGACTATAGAAAAAATAAATGGCACCTTTATACCCCAATGGCCGGGGCACTCACCACCTATGACCCCGGTCCACAGAGAAACCGCTTTCGTCTCCTGCAACCGACGGTCAGGAAAAGAAAGAGAATGAGGCCATACCCGGTCACATAAAGTGCCATGCAGGACCGCCCCTGCAGTCGAGAAAAAGCGGTCAAACTAAACAGGCTGCGCAGTAATCAAAATAAAGGAAGAACCTGGCTGTTCACACACTGCCAGAGCCACATCTCACACGTCGCAGCAAAAAACACAATAAAGCAATCATGCACAAATCCCCCCCTGTTCAATAATCCCCTTCTGGAGATATTAACCCTTGATTCTATAGAGATAAAAGGAGTCACACTGTGACCCTGTCTTCTTGCGTTATTATTACAGGTATAAAAAAATGAAACAATGTTACCAGAATCTACGCTGTGGAACAGGAACACGGCCTCTCAAGTTTGACAGTGTTGTAGCATCGCTCCTGACATGGACTTGAGTGATAGAAATCAGGCAGTGAAACTCGTCAACACTGATTGCTTAAGGAGCTGTTAATACGAATCTGAATGGTTTCGCAGAAAGACTCTCCCTGCATCTCCAGACCCTAACATTTGTCAATGCTCTCACTGAGAGGCTGACAAGACTACTTTAAACTCAGTTCCATTCCGAAGAATACTACCCTCCATAAGAGACTACTCCGAATCTTCTGACACTTCTCTGCCATCCTCCTGTGACGAAAGGCAAAGAATGACTGGGGGATGAGGGGAGGTATTTAAGCATTTGGCTGGGGTGTCTTTGTCTCCTCCTGGTGGCCAGGTTCTGTATTCCCACAAGTAATGAATGAAGCCGTGGACTCTCCTTGCAATAAGATGGAAATTGGAGTAGAACCCTATTCACCTCTCTGATGGAACTGGAACCACCACACCCATGCCCGTGAGGTTGTCCACACAGTGGAGTAGTGCTGATCTCTTTACTGGGTTTCCTGAAACCCTTAAGAGAAGAAAGCGGTCCCTCAGGGGATGGGACTGAAAGCTTATTCTGTATCCTTGACAAACTATGTCCAGTAACCAAGGGTCCTGGCTGGACTGAGCCCAGTCCCTCTGAAACAGAGATAGTCTGCACCCCACACGACATGGTCCTAGGTCAGGAGCGATCCCATCATGCTGACTTATTGTCCTGGAAAGACTTTTTGGGCTGCTTGTTCTTGTTCCACCCTTGGGTAGGCTTCCAGGTAGCCCTGGGAGAATCTGTCTTAGGTGCTTCCGCGCTGCTCTGGTTTCTGTTCAAGCGAAAATGATGAAAACATCCCACCGTATGACCTTTGGATTTAGACTTCTTGTCATGCGGTAGGAAAGCTCCCTTTCCACCTGTAACCGTAGCTATAATAGAGTCCAGACCCAGACCAAACAAGGACTTGCCCGTAAAAGATAAGGATAGTAGCCTTGACTTAGAAACAGTATCCGCCGACCACAAGTCTTCTCCTGGCCAGAACTGCAAAGCTAGAGTTTTTGGCATTGATGCAGATAATTTGCAAAATAGCATCCCTGATGAAGGCATTTGCCAACCTTAGGGATTGTATATGTTCCTGGATATCCTCTAAAGGAGTTTTGATAGTAATCAGATCTGCTAAAGATTTGCACAAGAACTTGGCAGCCCCCATCACTGCAACTATTCTGACTGCTAGTTGAAACAGGAAGCCCGACTGCAGGAACACCCTTCTTAGGTATTTCTCAAGCTTTCTATCTAGAGGACATGGCTATCAATGAAATCCAAATCCATGATAAAATTTAATTTCTTCATACTGTATCTTCTACAGAGCATTTCTCTCTGCCTACTTCCATGACACAAGGCAAAGAACTACTGAGAGGGTAGGGAAAGAGGGAGAGATATTTAGTGCTTTGTTTGGGTTGTCTTTGCATCCTCCTGGTGGCCAGGTCGAGTATTTATCATAGGTTATGAATGTTTTTGCGGACTCTCACAGCCAATAGAAGGGAGGGGGAGATAATTATTCTGACAAAATTTAACAAATCACATGCACTCACCTTAAAAAATACATCTCTCTCTCCCATAACTTTATTCCTGCAGGCTCATTGCAAAATTATCCATTAAAGGGATAGGAAAGCCAAAATGAAACTTGCAAGAATCAGATAGATCGATCAATTTTACGACACTTGTAAAATTAAAATCAGTTCTATTTTCAAATGTGCTTTGTTCTCTTGGCATCAATTGTTGAAAACGATTAAGCACATATTCTATACTAGTAGGAGCTAGCTGGCTATTAGTGCCTGCATAAGGTTGTCTCTTGTGATTGGCTTACTAGATGTGTTCCAGTAGTGCAATGCCATTCCTTCAGCAAAGGATAACAAGAGAATGAAGCATATTTGATAATAAAAGTAAATTTTAAATTTTATGTTCTATCCGAATTATGAATGACATTTTTGGGGTTTCATATCCCTTCAAGAAAAGTTATAATTCTCGTCTTCAAAATCTTTTATTAAGCAAAATAACTAACAAAGATGATCTCAAGTAAATTGCTTTTATGTTAGCGAGACTCAGGCATTAAACATGCCATTCGTTTCTTCACTTACGGCTGTGGCATGAGATTGCCCTACCTTGAGCTGGCTGTTGAAAGAGTTCATTTCCAGCAGTTTTGAAGATGTTTCTTTCTCCAAAGCATCCAGTTGTTCCCGCAGTCTTTGGCATAACCCATCTTTATCTGAGACTTTCTTTTGAATCCCATAAAGTCCTGTCCCTGCATTATCTATAATGAAATTAATTTCTGTTCAGTAAGGAGAATGAAGCTTTTCACTTAAATGAATAGAACACAGCTGGTATTTGTTGGTACCTAAACAATACTAGAGCAGATGTGCCTAAACAATACTAGAGCAGATGTGCCTAAACAATACTAGAGCAGATGTGCCTAAACAATACTAGAGCAGATGTGCCTAAACAATACTAGAGCAGATGTGCCTAAACAATACTAGAGCAGATGTGCCTAAACAATACTAGAGCAGATGTGCCTAAACAATACTAGAGCAGATGTGCCAAAGCAATACTAGAGCAAATGTGCCAAAACAATACTAGAGCAAATGTGCCTAAACAATACTAGAGCAGATGTGCCTAAACAATACTAGAGCAAATGTGCCTAAACAATACTAGAGCAGATGTGCCTAAACAATACTAGAGCAAATGTGCCTAAACAATATTAGAGCAGATGTGCCTAAACAATATTAGAGCAGATGTGCCTAAACAATACTAGAGCAAATGTGCCTAAACAATACTAGAGCAGATGTGCCTAAACAATACTAGAGCAAATGTGCCAAAACAATACTAGAGCAAATGTGCCTAAACAATACTAGAGCAGATGTGCCTAAACAATACTAGAGCAAATGTGCCTAAACAATACTAGAGCAGATGTGCCTAAACAATACTAGAGCAGATGTGCCTAAACAATACTAGAGCAAATGTGCCTAAACAATACTAGAGCAGATGTGCCTAAACAATACTAGAGCAGATGTGCCTAAACAATATTAGAGCAGATGTGCCTAAACAATACTAGAGCAGATGTGCCTAAACAATACTAGAGCAAATGTGCCTAAACAATACTAGAGCAGATGTGCCTAAACAATATTAGAGCAGATGTGCCTAAACAATACTAGAGCAGATGTGCCTAAACAATACTAGAGCAGATGTGCCTAAACAATACTAGAGCAGATGTGCCTAAACAATACTAGAGCAGATGTGCCTAAACAATACTAGAGCAGATGTGCCAAAACAATACTAGAGCAGATGTGCCTAAACAATACTACAGCAGATGTGCCTAAACAATACTAGAGCAAATGTGCCTAAACAATATTAGAGCAGATGTGCCTAAACAATACTAGAGCAGATGTGCCTAAACAATGCTAGAGCAGATGTGCCTAAACAATACTAGAGCAGATGTGCCTAAACAAAACTAGAGCAAAAGTGCCTAAACTGTAGAGAGGAAACTACCAGTAGATCATAAGACTGTTATATGAATTCCCATTTCCCTGTCAGTAAGTATAGTGATAGGTAAAATAAATGTAAAATTGTGTTTGCACCACTTAAGCGAAATCATTTAAAAAGAGTTATTCAGCATAAGAATATTTTTCCCTGTGTCAAATGAAGATTCTTTTTGTACGCAAGCTCAGACTTCCTATGCTTAGCACATGCATAAGTAAATACCTCTGACAAATGTCACAAAAAACTAGTCCCTGTCCCATTATAGTGCGGGCACCCCTGACTGAGAGCTTTGGATTAACGTAAATTAGTTATAAATAATGCATAAAAACATCAGTTAATTTACAAACTTACTTTAAACCAACTACATTTGATTTTTCAGAAGATAATACTGAATATGTTGATTGAAACAAATTCTCTGAGATAAGAAGTGAGACTAAGGCACCAAGTTCACTTACCAGATGAGCCGATCAGCTGCATCTGGTTAATTTTTTCATTTAAAGCTTGTTTTTCAGGGACCAATTTCGTCAGCTTACTTTGATATTCCTAAAACAAAAACACAAACAATATGCATATTATATAAAAGTAAAAATACTATCTAACATCATATTTTCTCTCTTTCTTATCAAATTACCAATGGGAATCAAACTTAGACAACATGGGTGGAGGCCTCTTTCAGAAGTCATTCAGATATCTTTAACTCTTAAAGGAATATGAAACAGTACTCCTTTAGTAAAAACAAATGTGCTAAATCTAAGTGAACATAAAAACAAATAGATTGTGTAAAAAAAAAAAAAGCAAACGCGTTTCTTTGGAAAATGAGAAATTCTCAGTGTAGCCACTGGCCTCTGGGAAATGAGTGAGCTGACATGTTGCTAACTTAAGATGCATTCTGTCCTCTCTGAACATGGGCAAAACTAACTTTTTTTCTGTAGTAATCACTGAATAGTAAACCAGCTCATGCTACTCTAGAAGATTTATGACATCAAGCTAGATATGCCTTTTTGTAGAGACCCTAGCCCCCTTGTAGGACTGTGACAGGAAGTAATGGACACTGAACAAATTAAATTATATATATATATATATATATATATATATATATATATATATATATATATATATATATATATATATATATATATATATATATATATATATATATAAAAGTAAAATCATTTTAAAATTATTAATACAGTAATGCATATTGCTATGATTTCTATTACGTATTACCCACTACCGAGTTGTTTTTTTATTACAACAATGAAACAGGCTCTTTTGTATCCCTTTAAATTGAATTGCCACTCCCACTGTCAAATAGCAGTATCCAGACCTCTAAACCCTTTTAGGTCTATTTGTAACTTGCTCTCGCCATCTAGTCGATCCCTCTCTATATTACATAGATAGAAAGCTCTGGTTTACAAAACTATACTATATCACTAATTACTTTCCTTCAAACTTGACACTATCGCACTGAAGTTGGAACAAATGTTTTGATCTACAACAAGTTTCAGTATAATCTAGCATCTTATAAACCTATATTAAGCTTGTCACAAGATGGTACTGACACCTTAACATTTCATATCTGGCTTTTGGGGTATAAGAAGGAAATGCGGTGCTAGGAGAATCCTTAGTCACATAGAGTGGACATGGCCACTACTGACCATTGTCTGAAACTGTAACCACAAATTTAAGATGTAAAAACCGCTTCTTTTGTCTCGCCTCCATCTCAGAGGTGGCAACATCAATCACCCCGACCCTTGCTTGTTTAAGGTAACGGACATGCCCTGTCATGCTGCTTGTGCAATGTTAAATTTTGCAATGCTATGCATAATTGTAAGTGGCCTGCAGATGGCCTACCTGTCCGCCTGCAAACATTTGCCCATTATATAATTTTATCCCACAATAGCAAATTCCAGCAGACACTATCATTGCATCTTTTATTGAAAATGATCAACAGCATACAACATGAAACAGAAATGGAATATAATCACTCACATTCTTAAAGCATAATCTCAAAGAGCAAAGAAAACAGATTTCTACAGCCATAGATATTTTGTGCTGTAATATACAACAAGATAGCTGCAATGTTTGTCAAAGTGATGTAAATGTGTGCATACTTTATTCCTGATTGTAGTCAAACTTGAAAGGCAATACACACACTCTACACTCTCATACAAGACACACACACTTTCATACAACAAAAACACAGTTGCAACCCAGTAAACATGGTGTTATGACCCAGTATTAGGTCATGACCGTGGTTTGATGTACCATGAGTTACATAACATATGATTCCTATTACAAAGAATATATTTTATGAATAGCTGAACCTAAGTTCACAAAAAAAACAATTTATGCTTACCAGATACATTCCTTACCTTTCTGGCAGGGAGAGTCCATGACCTCATTCCTTACTGTTGGGAAATACAACACCTGGCCACCAGGAGGAGGAAAAAACACTCCAAAGGATGACAAAGGATGACATACCCCTCCCACTTCCCCATTCTGCCGCGGGAAAAAGGAAAAGTAGGAAAAACATCAGGGTACAAAAGTGACAGAAGAAATAATATAAAAAAGAGAGCCGCCCATCAAAACAAACTACAGGTGGGGTTATGGACTCTCCCTGCCAGAAGGAAAGGAATTTATCTGGTAAGCATAAATTAGGTTTTCCTTCCATAAGGCAGGGAGAGTCCACGACTTAATTCCTTACTATTGGGAAAACTATACCCAAGCTCCAGAGGACACTAAATGAATAACAGGAGGAAACAGAAAAAAGCGGCGGACCCTATTCTGAGGGCAACACAGCCTGCAAAACGTTTCTCCCAAAAGCTGCTTCAGCCGAAGCAAACACATCAAACTTGTAAAATGTTGAAAAGTTTAAATTATGCTTACCAGATAATTTTCTTTTCTTCTGACGAGGAGAGTCCACAGCTGCATTCATTAATTTTGGGAAAACAGAACCTGGCCACCAGGAGGAGGCAAAGACACCCCAGCCAAAGGCTTAAATACCTCCCCCACTTCCCTTATCCCCCAGTCATTCTGCCGAGGGAACAAGGAACAGTAGGAGAAACATCAGGGTGAAAAAGGTGCCAGAAGAACAAATAAAATATAAGGCCGCCCCATAGAATAAAAACGAGCGGGGAGCTGTGGAATCTACCCGTCAGAAGAAAAGAAAATTATCTGGCAAGCATAATTTAAGTTTTTCTTCTTAAACGGGGAGAGTCCACAGCTGCAAACATTACTTTTGGGAAAACAATACCCAAGCTATAGAGGACACTGAATGCAAAACAGGTAGGTACAAAGGCGGCCCATTCGGAGGGCACCACAGCCTGCAAAAACCCAAACTCCCGATAAAAAAATTGTTTCACTAGAAGCAGAAGGGACAAAAAAATGGAAGAGGACCAAATAACTGCCCATCAGTTATAACTATAAAGGCCCAAGCTAGAGACCACTCAGAATTATAAGACTCAACCGAGCACAAAAACCTCTGAGGAGACCAAGTCCAGCAGACTCGAAGTCCGCAAATAAAACCCTCCCCCTGACCGGGGATAAGGGGGACATCCACATTCTCCCAGAAAAGGAAGAAGAAGGAATCAGATAAGGAAGTCCAAAAGGACCTCCAGCAACAAAATCCTAGGGCAAACAAAGAAAAGCCCCAAGCGAAATTCAACAGAACTGATTACAAGGCTGCAATAAAGCAAAGCCGCGGAGAGAAAAACCCCACCGGCAGAGCAGAGCGAAGGAAGAAAATTACCAGACCTTCTTCAGCATGGATCCCAAGGAATCAAACCAAAGTCCTAGAAGGACAAAAAGTAAAACCCCCGCTACCATACCACAGAGCGCTATTCAGCACTAAGAACTGAACAACCGCAGGGCAAAAAATCCCCCAGGAGCAGACCAGAAAACAGTATAGAAATATCTGTATACGCTCCAGGAGAAAGCTGCAGGCTTCCATCTGATAGGCAGCCTAACAGAACGTCAAGCCCCCAAAACTAGATAACCAAGTAAATAGTAAACTTGCACCGAAAAACTTCCTGTGGGAGAAGACTCTGAAAACAGTGCAGGAAACAACTCCCTCCCACCTGAACACAGTGAAGGGGAGGACAGCACCCAAGAAGAAAGGACCAGCTACCTCTGAGGGAAGGATTCACCGCGAAGCCTCCCACCGAAAGAAGGAGCCCACAAGATCTTCTCAGGAAACGCTGTCATGGCTCAACACAGAAGACAGATCCCTGACCCCTACTCTGAGCAAACAGACCCAGCACCAAAGCGACTGGCAATGTCCAAAAGGACAAGGAGAACAAGAGTCCCAGAGACCACCAGGCCCAGAGATCAGTCACAACCTCCAGCCCCAAAATCCTCAGGAAGGGAATCTCCAAAAAACTAGCTCTGGTTCCAAGAACTTAAACAGCTCCCTTCAGAACCTGAAGGGAAGGTTACTCACAAGAGAGACCCTCGACCATACTATAAGATTGGCATGCCACATGAAAAGCCAACCTTCCAGGAGCATTGAATCCCATGACATCCTGCACGGAAGGCAGGAAAGATAACCCACACTGAACAGAGGAATAAAAAGACCACCGGGGATCCAGGTGGATAACTACGGAATACTAGGACCTCCCCAAGCAAGGTGTAAACAGCTGCAAACGGACATCAAAGGTAAAAACCAGTAGATAGGTACCATCCGACCACGACAGTCGGCCCAGTAGAAAATTTCCCATTTCTCCAGAAGAGAGAGAAAGGTCTAACAGTAGGAACCAGGAGATTTCCCATGACCAGGAAAAAAAACAATCTGGAACTGGGCCATTCAGAACCAAATCAAATGGTATTTGGAAAGACGGAGTAATTAAAATGTCCAGTCAACGACAAGGACTAGATCAAAAATGGGAATTCGGAGCTGGCTCCAAACAAAAACCCCTGAGGTACAACCACCCGGATATTCCATCAGAAGATGGCCTTGCACCACAGGTAATGCAATCACTGCCATGTCCCCCTGGGACTGAAACACTGAACTCTTATGTGAGTATCCCAGTGACTGAAAGTCAGCCTCAATGGACCTCTAGGGTCAACACCCACCAAGTCAGAAGACTTAAGGAAAACTCAAAGAGAACAGAACTCAAATCCTTAAAGGTCTAGGAGGAATTCTGCTCGACAGGGCTGCGAGGATCTGAACCCATGGCGCTGTACTAGCTACCCTGTTTGCTTGTGAGTTGAGCCACAGCCACATCTAGAAAAAAATAGAGTTTGAGAAAATATGATATTCTCTAATGATCCACTATGGATCAACTTCCGGGGCCCCTCAGCTCAAGAAATTGACGAGCAAACGAGCATCCAAAACTCCTGGCAAGTGACGGATCAAAACCGAACCGCCGAAACAGGGGCAACCGAACACAGGTAAAAGAGACAACATAACAATCCCCGGATCCCCTAAAAATATGGGATCAGAAGACAGGTGTCAAGACCTACCCCAAGGAAAAGGGGCAGAGATACATAATCAACCTCGACCATAATGAAGAGGAACTGACCCAAGTATCGAAATCAAGGAGAACAATCCAATAGAGGTACCAGTAGAGGAGAAAATAAATCACCCCCAAAAAACAGGCATGGAGGATCTCCATGGAGTCATCTGAACCCCCTCCCCTCTTAGAGGGAAGAAACTTAAGCTCCTGACCCAAAGGACCTCAGTAACCTCCAGAGTAATGACATAGCAGGATCCGATCTCGGTTACCCAGCTAGCTATGCAAGGACAGGACACATAGGACTGAGCACAATCCCCACCCCGATGAGTAAACCAAGAACAGCCTGACATCGAGGATCAAAAGGCGTCCTATAACTTGTAGAGAAAGAAAACTACCTCTAAACAAGAGGTAAGTCAACTCAGTACCCAAACGGCACCAGCCTGTTGTCGAGGGCACCACATGTCTTATAAAGACCTCAAGGAGCAGCGAAACTAGCACCCAACCAGGGCCCACCTGATATACAGGGTGCAACAGAACTGTCCAAGGCCACAAAAAAAGTCGAAACCCTAACAGGGCTAGACTAAATAAACCGACAAACGGTAGACATGTAAGTCCCAAGGCCTAAACAATGTCTTAAAAAAAAAGTTAAGTTTAACTTCCGTAGAAGTTAGAAGTCCAACGCGACCACAAAATCGCTAGTATCAAATCCCAAAGAAGCAAATGTTTTTCAGTGAAAAAACTACAACAGTCATGAGCTTACAAAATAAATAAAATACATCCTAACCGGATCAAAAGTAAAAAGGGCAGCACCAGCAGGTGAACGCCCAAGAAGAAAGGACACACTAACTGGACCAGCCGGTCATAGACCCAATTATTCCAAAGCTCAGAGCTGGGATGAGGTACACAAAAAAAGAAAAAAGGAGACGATAAGAAGATTGATTTTCATCCCCCCATACGACTAATCCTGCTTGCCGTTTGAAACAGAAGACTGAGATCCCTCCACCCGTTAGGACTGGGATCCTCCAGCGCTGCCAACACATGCCTCAGCAGGACACAGAGGCGCGCCAGTATAAATTGAAACTCACCTCTGCCGGGGCAACCGTCGATCCCACGCCTGACTGGCTCTGGTTAACGGACAAGATCTTCCCGGAAGATGTAAATGCGCCAACGCCATAGATATGGCCATGCGGAACTGTGCAGTAACCTCTGGAAGAAACAAGCCACCTTCCGGAGAAGGGGTAACGGCATTTGGGACACCTGCTTGTGGAGCAACAGTATATTCTAGGGAGCGTGCCTCGCGGGATACGGAATCCTCATAGGCGGATGGCTCAGCGGACTCTAAGTTCTCTGAATCGGGAGAAAAGAGCAGTCTAAAGCGGCATTCGGAACATAACTGATGGGCTTGGATCACCTCGGCCCTCTCATATTGTTCTCAAGAAGCAGAATCTGAATCAGAGACATACGTCCCAAAAAGTCAGAATCCTCCATAACTGGATAAATAAAAAATATGGATAAAAAAATTGAACAGCACCTTACACCGCCAATGGCTGGGGCACTCACCACCTCATATGACCCAGATAAGTAGCGAAAACAGACTCTCTCCATCGCCACATGGTCAGGAATACGGAAATGGATAACAAACACGTGACCACGCCCGGTCACAAGGTGCATCGTGTAGGCCAAAGAAAAGCGCGCCAGTTCACAAGAACCGCACAGCCTGAAAAACAGAATTTATGCTTACCTGATAAATTACTTTCTCCAACGGTGTGTCCGGTCCACGGCGTCATCCTTACTTGTGGGGATATTCTCTTCCCCAACAGGAAATGGCAAAGAGTCCCAGCAAAGCTGGTCACATGATCCCTCCTAGGCTCCGCCCACCCCAGTCATTCGACCGACGGACAGGAGGAAATATATATAGGAGAAACCATATGATACCGTGGTGACTGTAGTTAGAGAAAATAATTCATCAGACCTGATTAAAAAACCAGGGCGGGCCGTGGACCGGACACACCGTTGGAGAAAGTAATTTATCAGGTAAGCATAAATTCTGTTTTCTCCAACATTGGTGTGTCCGGTCCACGGCGTCATCCTTACTTGTGGGAACCAATACCAAAGCTTTAGGACACGGATGAAGGGAGGGAGCAAATCAGGTCACCTAAATGGAAGGCACCACGGCTTGCAAAACCTTTCTCCCAAAAATAGCCTCCGAAGAAGCAAAAGTATCAAATTTGTAAAATTTGGCAAAAGTGTGCAGTGAAGACCAAGTCGCTGCCTTACATATCTGGTCAACAGAAGCCTCGTTCTTGAAGGCCCATGTGGAAGCCACAGCCCTAGTGGAGTGAGCTGTGATTCTTTCAGGAGGCTGCCGTCCGGCAGTCTCATAAGCCAATCGGATAATGCTTTTAAGCCAAAAGGAAAGAGAGGTAGAAGTCGCTTTTTGACCTCTCCTTTTACCAGAATAAACAACAAACAAGGAAGATGTTTGTCTGAAATCTTTAGTAGCCTCTAAATAGAATTTTAGAGCACGGACTACTTCCAAATTGTGTAACAAACGTTCCTTCTTTGAAACTGGATTCGGACACATAGAAGGTACAACTATCTCCTGGTTAATATTTTTGTTGGAAACAACTTTCGGAAGAAAACCAGGCTTAGTACGCAAAACCACCTTATCTGCATGGAACACCAGATAGGGCGGAGAACACTGCAGAGCAGATAACTCTGAAACTCTTCTAGCAGAAGAAATTGCAACCAAAAACAAAACTTTCCAAGATAATAACTTAATATCTACGGAATGTAAGGGTTCAAACGGAACCCCTTGAAGAACTGAAAGAACTAGATTTAGACTCCAGGGAGGAGTCAAAGGTCTGTAAACAGGCTTGATCCTAACCAGAGCCTGAACAAATGCTTGAACATCTGGCACAGCTGCCAGTCTTTTGTGAAGTAAAACAGATAAAGCAGAGATCTGTCCCTTCAGAGAACTTGCAGATAATCCTTTCTCCAAACCTTCTTGTAGAAAGGATAGAATCTTAGGAATTTTTATCTTGTTCCATGGGAATCCTTTAGATTCACACCAACAGATATATTTTTTCCATATTTTATGGTAAATTTTTCTAGTTACAGGCTTTCTAGCCTGAATCAGAGTATCTATTACAGAATCTGAAAACCCACGCTTTGATAAAATCAAGCGTTCAATCTCCAAGCCGTCAGTTGGAGGGAAACCAGATTCGGATGTTCGAATGGACCCTGAACAAGAAGGTCCTGTCT
This sequence comes from Bombina bombina, assembly GCF_027579735.1. Classification (NCBI taxonomy): domain Eukaryota; kingdom Metazoa; phylum Chordata; class Amphibia; order Anura; family Bombinatoridae; genus Bombina; species Bombina bombina. The sequence goes on along the minus strand of NC_069502.1, from coordinate 123,445,678 downwards.
CAAAGGTAGCTTCCATGGTGGAGCCGATGACATATTCACCAGGTCTGCATACCAAGTCCTGCGTGGCCACGCAGGAGCTATCAAGATCACAGAGGCCCTCTCCTGATTGATCCTGGCTACCAGCCTGGGGATGAGAGGAAACGGTGGGAATACATAAGCTAGGTTGAAGGTCCAAGGTGCTACTAGTGCATCTACTAGGGTCGCCTTGGGATCCCTGGATCTGGACCCGTAGCAAGGAACCTTGAAGTTCTGCCGAGACGCCATCAGATCAATGTCTGGAATGCCCCATAATTGAGTTATTTGGCCAAAGATTTCCGGATGGAGTTCCCACTCCCCCGGATGGAATGTCTGACGACTCAGAAAATCCGCTTCCCAATTTTCCACTCCTGGGATGTGGATCGCAGACAAGTGGCAGGAGTGATCCTCCGCCCATTGAATTATCTTGATCACTTCTTTCATCGCCAGGGAAGTCCTTGTTCCCCCCTGATGATTGATATATGCAACGGTCGTCATGTTGTCTGACTGAAACCTTATGAATTTGGCCTTTGCTAGTTGAGGCCAAGCTCTGAGAGCATTGAATATCGCTCTCAGTTCCAGAATGTTTATCGGGAGAAGAGACTCTTCCCGAGACCATAGACCCTGAGCTTTCAGGGATTCCCAGACCGCGCCCCAGCCCACTAGGCTGGCGTCGGTCGTGACAATGACCCACTCTGGTCTGCGGAAGCTCATTCCCTGTGACAGATTGTCCAGGGTCAGCCACCAACGGAGTGAATCTCTGGTCTTTTGATCTACTTGAATCGTCGGAGACAAGTCTGTATAATCCCCATTCCACTGTCTGAGCATGCACAGTTGTAATGGTCTTAGATGAATTAGTGCAAAAGGAACTATGTCCATTGTTGCAACCATCAATCCTATTACTTCCATGCACTGCGCTATGGAAGGACGAGGAACAGAATGAAGTACTTGACAAGAGCTTAGAAGTTTTGATTTTCTGACCTCTGTCAGAAAAATCCTCATTTCTAAGGAATCTATTATTGTTCCCAAGAAGGGAACTCTTGTTGACGGGGACAGAGAACTTTTTTCTTTGTTCACCTTCCATCCGTGAGATCTGAGAAAGGCTAGGACGATGTCCATATGAGCCTTTGCTTTTGACAGGGACGACGCTTGAATCAGGATGTCGTCCAAGTAAGGTACTACTGCAATGCCCCTTGGTCTTAGAACCGCTAGAAGGGACCCTAGTACCTTTGTGAAAATCATTGGAGCAGTGGCTAATCCAAATGGAAGTGCCACAAACTGGTAATGCTTGTCCAGAAAAGCGAACCTTAGGAACTGATGATGTTCCTTGTGGATAGGAATATGTAGGTACGCATCCTTTAAATCCACGGTAGTCATAAATTGATTTTCCTGGATAGTAGGTAGGATCGTTCGAATAGTTTCCATTTTGAACGATGGTACCCTGAGAAATTTGTTTAGGATCTTTAGATCCAAAATTGGTCTGAATGTTCCCTCTTTTTTGGGAACTATGAACAGATTGGAATAAAATCCCCCTTCCTTGTTCTCTTATTGGAACTGGATGTATCACTCCCATCTTTAACAGGTCTTCTACACAATGTAAGAATGCCTGTCTCTTTATTTGGTTTGAAGATAATTGAGACCTGTGGAACCTTCCCCTTGGGGGTAGTTCCTTGAATTCCAGGAGATAACCTTGAGAAACTATTTCTAGCGCCCAAGGATCCTGAACATCTCTTGCCCAAGCCTGAGCAAAGAGAGAAAGTCTGCCCCCCACTAGATCCGGTCCCGGATCGGGGGCTATCCCTTCATGCTGTTTTGGTAGCAGTGGTAGGCTTCTTGGCCTGCTTACCCTTGTTCCAGCCTTGCATTGGTTTCCAGGCTGGTTTGGGTTGTGAAGTATTACCCTCTTGCTTAGAGGATACAGAATTAGAGACTGGTCCGTTTCTGCGAAAGGGATGAAAATTAGGCTTATTATTAGCCTTAAAAGACCTATTCTGTGGGAGGGCGTGGCCCTTTCTCCCAGTGATGTCTGAAATAATCTCTTTCAAATCAGGTTCAAATAATGTTTTACCTTTGAAAGGAATGTTAAGCAATTTTGTCTTGGAAGACACATCCGCTGACCAAGACTTTAGCCAAAGCACTCTGCGCGCCACGACAGCAAACCCTGAATTTTTCGCCGCTAATCTAGCTAATTGCAAAGCGGCATCTAAAACAAAAGAGTTAGCCAATTTAAGTGCTTGAACTCTGTCCATAACCTCCTCATACGAAGATTCTTTACTGAGCGATTTTTCTAGTTCCTCGAACCAGAAACACGCTGCCGTAGTGACAGGAACAATGCATGAAATTGGTTGTAGAAGGTAACCTTGCTGTACAAAAATCTTTTTAAGCAAACCCTCTAATTTCTTATCCATAGGATCTTTGAAAGCACAACTATCTTCGATAGGAATAGTAGTGCGTTTGTTTAGAGTAGAAACCGCCCCCTCGACCTTGGGGACTGTCTGCCATAAGTCCTTTCTGGGGTCGACTATAGGAAATAATTTTTTAAATATAGGGGGGGGGGAACAAAAGGTATGCCGGGCCTTTCCCACTCTTTATTTACTATGTCCGCCACCCGCTTGGGTATAGGAAAAGCGTCGGGGGGCACCGGAACCTCTAGGAACTTGTCCATCTTACATAATTTCTCTGGAATGACCAAATTGTCACAATCATCCAGAGTAGATAACACCTCCTTAAGCAGTGTGCGGAGATGATCTAATTTAAATTTAAATGTCACAACATCAGGTTCAGCTTGATGAGAAATTTTTCCTGAATCTGAAATTTCTCCATCAGACAAAACCTCCCTCATGGCCCCTTGAGATTGGTGTGAGGGTATGTCAGAACAGTTATCATCAGCGTCCTCTTGCTCTTCAGTGTTTAAAACAGAGCAATCGCGCTTTCTCTGATAAGTAGGCATTTTGGATAAAAGATTTGCTATGGAGTTATCCATTACAGCCGTTAATTGTTGCATGGTAATAAGTATTGGCGCACTAGATGTACTAGGGGCCTCCTGTGTGGGCAAAACTGGTGTAGACACATTAGGGGATGATGTAGTATCATGTTTACTCCCCTCATTTGAGGAATCATCTTGGGCAATATCATTATCTGTTGCATTACTGTCCTTACTTTGTTTGGACACTATGGCACAATTATCACATAAATTTAAATGGGGAGACACATTGGCTTTCATACATATAGAACATAGCTTATCTGATGGTACAGACATGTTAAACAGGCTTAAACTTGTCAACAAAGCACAAAAAACGTTTTAAAATAAAACCGTTACTGTCACTTTAAATTTCAAACTGAAAACACGTTATTACTGAATATGTGAAAAAGTATGAAGGAATTGTTCAAAATTCACCAAAATTTCACCACAGTGTCTTAAAGCATTAAAAGTATTGCACACCAAATTTCAGAGCTTTAACCCTTAAATTAACGGAACCGGAGCCATTTTTACATTTAACCCCTATACAGTCCCAGAATGAGGCTCTGTCTATAACTAGAAAGGCCCCCATCTGAAAAAGGTGTCCAACACAGTGCCTGCCGTTTTTCTAAACGTTCCCCAAGATTATAATACCAATAATTAGTTAGAATCTGCATAATATGCCTAGTAAAGCAATTGTTTTAGCCCAGAAAAATGTCTACCAGTTTTTAAGCCCTTTTTGAAGCCCTTTATTCTTTTATGTTTAACTAAGAAAATGGCTTACCGGTCCCCATGAGGGGAAATGACAGCCTTCCAGCATTACATGGTCTTGTTAGAAATATGGCTAGTCATACCTTAAGCAGAAAAGACTGCTAACTGTTTCCCCCAACTGAAGTTACTTCATCTCAACAGTCCTATGTGGAAACAGCAATCGATTTTAGTTACTGTCTGCTAAAATCATCTTCCTCTCACAAACAGAAATCTTCATCCTTTTCTGTTTCAGAGTAAATAGTACATACCAGCACTATTTTAAAATAACAAACACTTGATAGAAGAATAAAACTACATTTAAACACCAAAAAACTCTTAACCATCTCCGTGGAGATGTTGCCTGTGCAACGGCAAAGAGAATGACTGGGGTGGGCGGAGCCTAGGAGGGATCATGTGACCAGCTTTGCTGGGACTCTTTGCCATTTCCTGTTGGGGAAGAGAATATCCCCACAAGTAAGGATGACGCCGTGGACCGGACACACCAATGTTGGAGAAAAGGCAATTATGTTCCGAAATAGCCACAAGCCCAATCATCGCTACACATTAGCAGACAGAATCACATAACAAACATGATTAAAGTCCCCCCCTGTTCAATAACCCCCCTCAGGATATATTAACCCTTGATTCCATAAAGATAAAGGAGTCCCACTGAGACCATGTCTTCTTCATTACAGTCCCACATTGAAAAGGAAAATGAAGTGATCCTACCGGAATCTATACCGTTGAACAGGAACACGGCCCTTCAAGTGTGACAGATAGTAGCGTTGCTTCTCACATGGACTTGAATGAAAAAAGCAGGCAGCGAAACTCATCAACGCTGATTGCCTATGGAGCTGTTAATATGAGTCGGGATGGTTTCGCAGAAAGACTCTCCCTGCATTTCTGGACTCTAGATAACTTTCATCCATGCTCTCACTGAGAGGCTGACAGGACTACTTAAAACTCCAGTCCCATCTCAAAGAGTACTACCCTCCATAAGAGACTACTCCGAAATCTTCTAACACTTCTCTGCAAACCTCCTGTGACGAAAGGCAAAGAATGACTGGGGGATGAGGGAAGTGGGGGAGGTATTTAAGCCTTTGGCTGGGGTGTCTTTGCTGCCTCCTCCTGGTGGCCAGGTTTTGTATTCTCAAAAGTAATGAATGCAGCTGTGGACTCTCCCCGTTTAAAAAAGAAAAAGAGTGTAAGGAGGACCAGGTAGCCGCCTTACAAATCTGATCCATTGAGGCTTCGTTCTTAACCCTTTCGTGCCTGGGTTAATAAACAAATTGAAATCTCACGATCGTGCACGTGATCACGAGATTTCAATGATGGGATCGCGTCAGGGGGGCATCCCTATGATGCTAGGCACACCCTCCAGACCGCGATCCCATCAGGGAAACGCCAGTAGGGGCATCCCTATGATGCTAGGCACGCCCTCCAGATCGCAATCCCATCAGGGAAGCCAAGTGGTTAGGAGGTTGCATTCCGTCCTTCGGCGCTAAAGCCCAGCAAAATTTGGACGCAACACAACGCCCTAACAACGTTAAACGGTTAAAAGCCCAAGAGGAAGCCACTGCTCTAGTGGAATGAGCCGTTATCCTCTCAGGAGGCTGTTGCCCAGCTGTCTCATAAGCTAAGCGGATGACACTCCTCAACTAGAAAGATAGAGAAGTTGTAGTAGCCTTCTGCCCCTTACGCTTCCCCGTATAGATGACAAACAACAAAGAGGAAGATTGTCTGAATTCCTTAGTAGCCTGAACCACATCTAGATTGTGAAGCAAACGTTCCTTCGTTGAAGAAGGATTAGGACACAAGGAAGGAACAATTATTTCTTGATAAATGTTACAATGCGACACCCCCTTAGGGAGGAACCCTAGTTTAGTGCATAAAACCGCCTTATCAGCATGAAAAAACAGATAAGGGGGGTCACATTGCAAAGCAGAAATCTCTGAAACTCTGCACGCAAAGGCAATAGCCAACAAAAAAAGAACCTTCCAAGACATTTTTTTTATTTTTTTTTATTGAGGTTTGCATATACAAATAACAACTGGTTTGCACATATCTGAACATACATAAAAAGAAAAAAACAAAAGCCATACGCTCTTACAAATATTTCAGCATATCAATTTGCGCTTCTGAACAACATATCTGCATATTGCTAAGTAGCTTAGCAGTTGGTCTGTAATAAAATATCAGATTATAATAGGTGCAAACTTTTAAATAAAACCCCTTTTCCTATTTAATACTCTTGTTTGGTTCTCCTATGTCAACCAAGGCCGCTCTTGGGGCTATAACACTGAAAGGGGCAATTACCGGGGGAACATGTATAATGAGGGCCACTCCTCAATAAAATTATTAAATATATATATATATATATATATATATATATATATATATATATATATATATATATATATATATATATATATATATATATATATCTAAAAAAATGAGAAAGAAAGCGCACAAAGGCACCTACATAGTGCAAATCAATTTAATTTAAACAATAATACAGGGGTATATTAAAACTGCTCCCCGTAGGGTATCTACTCACAAGAGTCAACCTCAAACTTGTGAGGTATGTTTGAGCATGTAGTTTGAAAGTTCCGCTCAGAACCGCTTGCTATGAAAGTGCTTAATCAAAGAAGTCAGGACAAATCCAACCTGAATGCCGGGTGTCGCTGTCTGTAACTCGAGATCTGGACAAGTATTTCTCCCGGCCTCTTATTCCACTCACATCCCTTTTTGGTAGGAGTTTTTTTGGGATACAATCTTTCTTGAGCAAAATGGTCCGTGCAGATACAAACACAGCTGATCGCAAATAGTGCTGGCAGAATGGTGAACCGCTGAGGTTCTGAGCGGAACTTTCAAACTACATGCTCAAATACTTGTCCAGATCTCGAGTTACAGACAGCGACACCCGGCATTCAGGTTGGATTTGTCCTGACTTCTTTGATTAAGCACTTTCATAGCAAGCGGTTCTGAGCGGAACTTTCAAACTACATGCTCAAACATACCTCACAAGTTTGAGGTTGACTCTTGTGAGTAGATACCCTACGGGGAGCAGTTTTAATATACCCCTGTATTATTGTTTAAATTAAATTGATTTGCACTATGTAGGTGCCTTTGTGCGCTTTCTTTCTCATTTTTTTAGATTTCTACCTTACTCCGTGAGATTCCGGAGGATTAATAAGATACAGCAGCCGACACCTACAATTGATCTGCACTATTACGTGGGATCCAACCAACTTATCCTTTTTATTGTGATTTATTATCTTATCATTATATATTTCATTCTGTTATATATTTTCAATGAATCAATATTATTTGATTATTTGAATGTTTTGATTTTGGCATCATCCAGATATTTATATTGTATTTTAAAAAAATAGGTTTATTTAGAGCGCAGTTCTGTGTTTTGAAAGAGAGGTTTTTTAACCCTTTGACATACACGCTTTTTTTGTTTCATATATATATATATACATACACACACACACACACACAGTTGTGCTCATAAGTTTACATACCCTGGCAGAATTTATGATTTCTTGGCTATTTTTCAGAGAATATGAATGATAACACAAAAACATTTATTTCACTCATGGTTAGTGTTTGACTGAAGCCATTTATTATCAAACCATTTATCTTCTCAGATGGTAAAGCTGTCCATTCTTCCTGGCAAAAAGCCTCCAGTTCCTGTAAATTATTGGGCTGTCTTGCATGAACTGCACGTTTGAGATCTCCCCAGAATGGCTCAATGATATTGAGGTCAGGAGACTGAGATGGCCACTGCAGAACCTTAACTTTATTCTGCTGTAGTCAATGACAGGTCAACTTGGCCTTGTGTTTAGGATCATGGTCATGTTGGAATGTCCAAGTACATCCCATGACAGCTCCTGGGCTGATGAATGCAAATTTTCCTCCAGTATTTTTTGATAACATACTGCATTTATCTTGCCATAGGCCTTGTTGACTCTTCTCCAAATGTAGCGTTTATGGTTGTGGCCAAAAAGCTCAATTTTGGTCTCATCACTCCAAATGACTTTGTGCCAGAAGGTTTGAGGCTTGTCTCTGTGCTGTTTGGCGTATTGTAAGCGGGATACTTTGTGGCATTTGCGTAGTAATGGCTTTCTTCTGGCGACTCGACCATACAGCCCCATCTTTCTTCAAGTGCCTCCTTATTGTGCATCTTGAAATAGCCACACCATATGTTTTCAGAGAGTCCTGTATTTCACCTGAAGTTATTTGTGGGGTTTTCTTTGCATCCAGAACAATTTTCCTGGCAGTTGTGGCTGAAATTTTAGTTGGTCTACCTGACCGTGGTTTGGTTTCAACAGAACCCTTCATTTTCTACTTCTTGATTAGAGTTTGAACACTGCTGATTTGCATTCTCAATTCCTTGGATATCTTTTTATATCCCTTTTTTGTGTTATACAGTTCAACTACCTTTTTCCGCAAATCCTTTGACAATTCTTTTGCTTTCTCCATGACGACTCAGAATCCAGAAACGTCAGTGCAGCACTGGATGAAAAGACTGCACATCCGGAAGCTCAACCAATCTTTTGTGCAGTAACGCCGAAAGGGCCGATACCTGTCCCTTCAGGGAACTAGCAGATAAACCCTTCTCCAGTCCATCCTGGAGAAAAGCTAAAATTTTTGCAACTTTATGCCAGGAAAAGCCCCGCTCTTTACACCAGTACAAGTAAGTCCTCCACACTTTATAGTAGATACGATGAGTAACTGGCTTACGAGCTTGAACCAGAGTGTCGATAACACTCTCAGAAAACCCTCTCTTGGCTAAGACTAAGTGTTGAATCTCCACACAATCAGCCTCAGAGAATCTAGATTTTGATGAACGAAGGGACCCTGTATCAGCAGATCTCTGCGACAAGGTAATCTCCACTGAGGCAATGAGGACATCCCCACCAGATCCGCAAACCACGTCCTTCGCGGCCATGACGGAGCAATCAGAATCACTGATGCTCGCTCCGGCTAATGCGAGCCACCACACGAGGGGAAGATATATGAGTCTGAACCTCCATGGTACTGATAGGGCATCTATCAGTTCCGCTTGAGGATCCCTCGACCCATACCTGGGTAGCTTGGTATTGAGGCGGAATGCCATGAGATCTATCTCCGGCGTCCCCAACTCGCTGCATATCTCTGCAAACACCTCGATGTGGAGAGACTATTCCCCTGGGTGAAAAGATTGCCTGCTGAGGAAGTCCGCTTCCCAGTTGTCCACACCCGGAATGTGGATCACTGACAACGTACATCTGTGAGTCTCTGCCCACTCTAGTATCTGTGATACTTCTCTCATGGCCAATTAACTTCTCGTTCCCCCCTGTGGTTGATGTAGGCAACCAAGGTTATATTGTCTGATTGGAATCTGATAAACTAGGACGAACCCAGAAGGGGCCAAGCCTTCAAGGCATTGAAGATTGCCCAGAGTTACAAAATATTGATCGGAAGGGAGAACTCCTCCTGAGTCCACAGACCTTGTGCCTTCTTGGCACCCAAAACGGTTCCCCAGCCAGAAAGGCTTAAGTCCGTAGTCACAATCTCCCAAGAAGCATGTGCCTTGGGACAGATGATCTGGACAGAGCAACCAGGAGAGCGAGTCTCTCGACAGGTTGTCCAGCATGATCTGTTGAGACAGATCTGAATGGTCGCCGTTCCATTGTCTCAGCATGCATAGTTGTAAGGGTCTGAGATGGAATCTGGCAAAAGGAATGATGTCTACACAGGACACAATGAGTCCGATCACCTCCATACACTGAGCCACTGAGGGTCTTGAGGAGGCCTGGAGGGCAAGACATGCAGAAGTTAGCTTGCAACGTCTATGATCTGTGAGGAATATTCTCATGGATATGGAGTCTATTATTGTTCCCAGGAAATTCACCCTTGTACTTGGAAGAGGAGAACTCTTTTCCAAGTGTATCTTCCATCCATGTGATCAAAGAATTTTGAATAGGGACTCTGAATGTTCTTCCGCTAGACGAAAAGATGGTGCCTGTAACAAGATAAGGTGCTACTGCAATACCTTGTGTTCTGGCAATGGCTAGAAAAGCTCCCAGAATCTTCGAAAAAATCCTTGGAGCAGTAGCTAGGCCAGACGGAAGAGCTATGAACTGGTAGTACTGGTCCAGAAAAGCAAACCTCAGGAACTGAAAATGTTCCCTGTGAATCGGGACATGAAGGTATGCATCCTTCAGGTCTATAGTGGTCATAAACTGTCTTTCCTGAACCAGAGGAAGTATTGACGGAATTGTCTCCATTTTGAAAGAGGGAACACTCAGAAACTTGTTTAGGCACTTTAGGTCCAGAATTGGACGAAAAGTTCCCTCCTTCTTTGGAACCACGAAAAGGTTTGACTAAAACCCCAAACCTCTTTCTGCTGTAGGTACAGAGAGGAGAGATCCTGTACGAAACCTAAGAAGGCAGCCCTCTTTTCTGGTCTTGTAGACAGGCTGGAGAGTAGGAATCTGCCCCTGGGCGGATGAGACTTGAATCCTATCCTGTATCCTTGAGATACAATCTCCAGGACCCAAGGATTCTGTACATCCTGGAACCAAGCATCTGAAAAAAGAGACAGTCTGACCCCTACTCGATCCGATCCCGGTAGGGGGCCACCCCTTCATGCTGATTTGTTCTCTGCAGGCTTCTTAGTCTGTTTGGATTATTCCAGGACTGAGTCGGCTGCCAAGTACCCTTGGGCTGCTCGGACTTGGATGTGGATTGCTGTCATTGTGATTTGTCAGAACGAAAGAAACAAAAATTAAACAATTGCCATCCCTTAGGCCTATTTTTCTTGTCCTGCGGTAGAAAGGCACCCTGGACTGAATAAAATCTTACCCTTGAAAGGAAGAGAAAAGAGTCTGGAGATAGAAGTCATATCCGCAGACCAATACTTCAACCAGAAAGCACGGCGGGCTAGGACCGCAAAGCCAGAAGCCTTTGCATTTACGAGAATAATCTGCATATTCGCGTCACAGATGAAGAAGTTAGCAATTCTCAGAGCATTAATTCTCTCTTGAATATCCTCAAGAAGAGTCTCCACCTCAATGAGTTCCGACAGAGTGTCGCACCAGTAGGTAGCTGCTACAGTAGCCGCCAGTTGAAATAAAAACCCTGTATGTTGAAACATCTTACTCAGAAAGGTTTCCATTTTCTTATCCATAGGTTTTCTGAAAGAGGAACTATCCTCCAGGCGTAAAGTAGTACGCTTAGCCAGCGTAGAAATAGCGCCATCCACCTTAGGGATAGAGCCCCATAAGTCTAATTGAGAGTCAGGGACCGGGAATTTTTTTTTTTTTTTTATTATTATTTTGGGACCGGGAATAATTTTTTAAAAGTAGACAAGAGGGAAAAAGAAGTTCCTATTCTTTCCCATTCGTTACTAATAATGTTCGCCATCTTAGCTGGAACAGGAAAGGTCTGAGGGACCTTCCTGTCTTCATAAACCCTGTCTAATTTAGGGATCTTAGGTTCCTCAGGGAGAGAAGCCTTTGGAACCTCTAGCGTACATAGAACCTCCTTTAAAAAATGCAGATGCTCAATTTTTTATCTAAAGGAGGGTTCCTCCGCAGAAGGAGGTTTAGAAACTGAAGACTCTGACTCAGAAAGTTCACCCTCTGAAGCTACAGAGGTTAACTCATCCTCGGATAGCTGGGACATAATGGCTAAATCCGACAAATATTTAGAAGACTTAGTCAGGAGAACTAGGTTTTACCTTTATCTTGCGTTTGTTAGAGCGAGGTAAGGCACTCAGGGCAGCAGACACTGCCGAATGTAACTGCGCTGCAAAGTCCGAAGTAAAAAAGCCCCCTCCAGATGGAGGATTAGTTGTGTTGTGAGAAACTGCATGTGGAGCGGGTAGGGTAGAAAGGGTAGTAATCTCTTAGGATCCATATTCCTGCGAGGTAGACGTCTCAGAGGGGCTAATAGCGCTATGAGTATTAGCAGGCTTGTCTCCCTTCTTAGACTTTAGAACAGTGCTTAGGCAAATGGAACAAAATTGAGCAGGCGGGCAAACCACGGCCTCCTCACAATATAAACAGGAATTATTAATAAGTACAGAAGGAGCGGAACCTTCTAATGTAATGTCCGAGTCCTTCATAGCTAGGATACATTAACAGAAGGACAGACAAAAAGTAAACACTTTATTTAAAAAAATGGCACCTTTATAATCCCAATGGCTGGGGCACCCAGACAGCAAACAGAGAAAACGCTCTCCTAGGAGTGATGTTCGCAGCAAGATCGTAGGAAAAACGAAGACTGCACCCGGTCACATAGTGCATAGGACAGGACTTCTCCTGCTATGAAAAAAGCGTCAAGCTATTATGAGCTGCGCAACACACCAAAGCGAAAGTGAAACCTGTTTGTTCCAAGCCAAAAGCACACAGTCTATGAGCCTAAAAAACTCTCACATAAAAGCAGTTATAAACAGCCCCTTGCTGTTCAAATAATCTCCCTGAAGGAGATATTAACCCTTGATCCTATCGAGACACTGTGACCCTGTATAGCAATGTATATATAAAACAATATTACCTCCAGGATCCATGCTGTGGAACAGGGAAAGCCTCTCAAGTGTGACAGTCTTGCAGCGACGCCTCTGACATGGACTTGAGTGTGTAACAGAAAGCAGTGAAACTTGTCAACACTGATTGCCCGGGAGATTTTAGTTGGCAGTCTGGATGGGTTCGCGGAAAAACTTTTCCTGCATCTCCAGACTCTAACTGTAATCAATACTCTCACTGAGAGGTTGACATGACTACTTAAAACTCCAGTCCTTTCTTTGAAGGGAACATACCCATTACAGGACTATCCAAATCTTCTGACACTTCTCTGCCACCTCCTATCGTGACGAAAGGCAAAGAATGACTGGGGGATTGGGCAAGTGGGAGGGATATTTAAACCTTTGGCTGGGGTGTCTTTGCCTCCTCCTGGTGGCCAGGTGCTGTATTTCCCAACAGTAAGGAATGAAGTCGTGGACTCTCCCTATCTTATGGAAGGAAACAAAGGCTATGAAATCATATTACAGTAGCATACTGTCAATTCACAGAAGCTTATAAAATGTAAGTTTATGTCCAAAAGAGTAATTTCTGTCCCTGCGGCAATTGGGTTTACTGTGCCTTAGAGGAGGCCTTGAAGATCAATTGGGCCTTAATAGCAGTAGTTTATATTAACTCTCGGCTAGATTACGAGTTTTGCGTTATGAGTGAAAAAGCCTCATAACGCTGCTTTTTCACTATCGCTGCTATTACGAGTCTTGTAGGAACAGCTCTACCGCACACTTTTTGGGCTGTCACGCAACGTAACTACCGCACCTTTTAAAAAGTCCTTTTTTCAATGGGACTTCCACAGTGCCGGTATTACGAGTTTGCCTGTCCGGCCAAAAAGTGAGCAGTACAGCCCATAACTACAAGATCCGTACAGTAAACTGTCAGTAGTTATGGGTTTTACGTTACAAAGCTGTACCATAAAACTCATAACTAAAGTATTACAAGTACACTAACACCCATAAACTACCTATTAACCCCTAAACCGAAGCTCTCCCGCATCGCAAATACTAAAATAAAATGAATAACCCCTAATATGCCGCTCCGGACATCGCCGCCACTATAATAAACATAATAACCCCTAAACCGCCGCACCCCTGCATCACAAACACTAGTTAAATATTATTAACCCCTATTCTGCTGCCCCCAATGTCGTCGCCACCTACATTACTTTATTAACCCCAAATCTGCTGCCCCCAAAATCGCAGCAAGCTAACTACACTTATTAACCCCTAATCTGCTGCCCCCAATGTCGCCCCCATTATACTAAAGTTATTAACCCTGAAACCTAACCCTAACACCCACTAACTTTAACATAATTAAAATAATTCCAAATAAAAATTAAAATTAATACCTAAATTATTCCTATTTAAAACTAAATAAATACTTACCTGTAAAATAAAACCTAAGCTAGCTACAATATAACTAATAGTTACAATGTAGCTAGCTTAGGTTTTATTTTTATTTCACAGGTAAGTTTGTATTTATTTTAACTAGGCAGATTAGATATTAAATAGTTATTAACTATTTACTAACTACCTAGTTAAAATAAATACAGTTACCTGTAAAATAAAACCTAACCTGTCTTACACTAAAACCTAACATTACACTAAAATTAAATAAATTAAATTACAAAAAAACATTTATAGAAATTACAAAAAATAATAAACACTAAATTGCACAAAATAAAAAAGAAATTATCAAAAATTTAAAATAATTACACCTAATCTAATAGCCCTATCAAAATAAAAAAGCCCCCCCAAAATTAAAAAAAAACCCTAGCCTACACTAAACTGCCAATGGCCTTTAAAGGGGCCTTTTGCGGAGCATTGCCCTAAAGAAATCAGCTTTTTTACTTGTAAAAAAAAAAAATACAAACAACCCCCCCATCAGTAAAACCCACCACCCACACAACCAACCCCCCCAAATAAAAACCTACCTAAAAAACCTAAGCTCCCCATTGCCCTGAAAAGGGCATTTGGATGGGCATTGCCCTTAAAAGGGCATTTAGCTCTTTTACATTGCCCAAAGTCCCTAATTTAAAAATAAAACCCACCCAATAAACCCTTAAAAAAACCTAACACTAATTCCCCCGAAGATCCACTTACAGTTTTTGAAGACCGGACACCCAGACGGGAGAAGTCTTCATCCAAGCGGCAAGAAGTCGTCCTCCAGGCGGGCAGAAGTCTTCATCCAGACGACATCTTCTAGATTCATCCTTCTGACGCGGAGCGGTTCCATCTTCAAGACATCCGGCGCGGAGCATCCTATTCTTTCTCTTGCTATTGAAGAATGAAGTTTCCTTTAAATGACGTCATCCCAGATGGCGTCCCTTGAATTCCGATTGGCTGATGGAATTCTATCAGCCAATCGGAATTAAAGGGTAAAAAATCCTATTGGCTGATGCAATCAGCTAATAGGATTGAGCTTTAATCCTATTGGCTGATCCAATCAGCCAATTGGATTGAGCTTGCATTCTATTGGCTGTTCCAATCAGGATTGAAGCTCAATCCTATTGGCTGATTGCATAAGTCAGTAGGATTTTTTACCCTTTAATTCAGATTGGCTGATAAAATTCTATCAGCCAATCGGAATTCAAGGGATGCCATCTTGGATGATGTCATTTAAAGGAAACTTCATTCTTCAATAGCCAGTGAAAGAAGAGGATGCTCCGCGCCGGATGTCTTGAAGATGGAGCCGCTCCACGTCGTAAGGATGAAGATAGAAGATGCCGTCTGGATGAAGACTTCTGCCCGCCTGGAGGACGACTTCTTGCAGCTTGGATGAAGACTTCTTGCCGCTTGGATGAAGACTTCTCCCGGCTTTGTTGAGGACTTCTTGCCGCTTGGATGGAGACTTCTCCTGGCTGGATGAGGATGGATGTCCGGTCTTCAAAAACTGCAAGTGGATCTTCGGGGGTTAGTGTTAGGTTTTTTTAAGGAGTTTATTGGATGGGTTTTATTTTTAGATTAGGGACTTTGGGCAATGTAAAAGAGCTAAATGCCATTTTAAGGGCAATGCCCATCAAAATGCCCTTTTCAGGGCAATGGGGAGCTTAGGTTTTTTAGGTAGGTTTTTATTTGGGGGGTGGTTGGTTTTGTGGGTGGTGGGTTTTACTGTTGGGGGGTTGTTTTTTTTTACAGGTAAAACAGACGATTTCTTTGGGGCAATGCCCCGCAAAAAGGCCCTTTTAAGGGTCATTGGAAGTTTAGTGTAGGTTAGGGTTTTTTTTTTATTTTGATAGGGCTATTAGATTAGGTGTAATTAGTTTAAATATTTGATCATTTCTTTTTTATTTTGTGTAATTTAGTGTTTATTATTTTTTGTAATTTAGATAAATGGTTTTTGTAATTTAATTTATTTAATTTTAGTGTAATGTTAGGTTTTAGTGTAAGACAGGTTAGGTTTTATTTTACAGGTAACTTTGTATTTATTTTAACTAGGTAGTTAGTAAATAGTTAATAACTATTTAATAACTAATCTACATAGTTAAAATAAATACAAACTTACATGTGAAATAAAAATAAAACCTAAGCTAGCTACAATGTAACTATTAGTTAGTAGGTAAGTATTTAGTGTTAAATAGGAATTATTTAGGTAATAATAGTAATTTTTATTTAGATTTATTTTAATTATATTAAAGTTAGGGGTGTTAGGTTTAGGGGTTAATATATTTATTTAGTGTTAATGATGTGGGAGGCCAGAGGTTTAGGGGTTAATAACTTTAGTATAGTGGCAACAACGACGTTGGGGGCGGCAGATTGGGGCTTAATAAGTGTAGGTAGGTGGCAGCGACATTGGGGGCGGCAGATTAGGGCTTAATAAATGTAGGTAGGTGGTGGCGACATTGGGGGCGGCAAATTAGGGGTTAATAAGTGTAGGGAGGTGGTGGCTACATTGGGGCGGCAGATTAGGGGTTAATAAGTGTAGGGAGGTGACGGCTACATTGGGGCGGCAGATTAGGGGTTAATAATTGTAGGGAGGGGGCAGCAGATTAGGGGTTAATAAGTGTACATAGGTGTCGGCGATGTCGGGGGCGGCAGATTAGGGGTTAATAAATGTATGTAGGTGGCGACGACATTGGGGCAGCAGATTAGGGGTTAATAAGTGTAATGTAGGTAGGCGCGATGTCGGGGGCGGCAGATTAGGGGTTAATAAGTGTAATGTAGGTGTCGGCGATGTCGGGGGCGGAAGATTAGGGGTGTTTAGACTCAGGGTTTATGTTAGGGTGTTAGGATTAAACATACATTTTCTTTAACCATAGGAATCAATGGGGCTGCGTTACAGAGCTTTACGCTCCATTATTGCAGGTGTTAGGCTTTTTTTTTAGCCGGCTCTCCCCATTGATGTCTATGAGGAAATTGTGCACGAGAACGTAAAAGCAGCGCTGGTATTTGTGTGCGGTGTTGAGCTCAACGCTGCTATATTGCCAGCAAACGCAGGTTTTTGGAAAACCTGTAATAGCAGCGCTATTAAAGGTGAGCGGTGGAAATAACTTGCAAGTTATTACCGAGCCACTCATAACGCAAAACTCGTAATCTGGCTGTCTGTGTTTGTAGCATATGGTTGCTGGTGTATTTTGGGTAATCTGTTGTTAGCTCTTGCTCTGGCAATTGCTTTTTAGATTTACTGGTTTGACTTCTGCTTCTCCTGACTAAGCTTCTGTTTTACTCTTTGTTTGGATTGCCTTTGGGTGTGATTTTAGTTTGTTTTTGGATTCTGCATCTGTATAGTGTTTGTGCATTTTTTTTATTTCTGTGAGGCTCTGACTGTCCGATTTAGTTTGCTATTGCTCTGCTGTTGGGAGATTTGTTTTAAGTATTTTATGCAAGTTTCATTTGTCTGGATAGCGAGACTAAACTTTTGCAAAGGTAAGCTTTCTCTGTTATATGAATTAATAAACTCAGTTACTTTTTATTTAGCCTTTCTCTGTTATTTACATTTATAAACTCACAGTTACATTTTAGTACTCAATTGCTGTTTGTTGTGTAGTAGCTGATTAAAGTACTTGAGAGAGTTCAGCTACAAAGTTTAGTCTTTTTGCTCTCTTACCCCAGGCATTTATTGATACACTGTGTGTCTTTCTTTCAGTGCTAGCAGTAAGGGCTTGTGGTGAGCTGGGCTACTTAGCCATTCATTCCAGATTGTTACATTCGAAACAGCAGCACTCAACCAAATACTGAGAAGACGAGTGCTCGGACACAGTGGTACAAAGGAGAGGAAAAGTAATAGAATGCATGTGCAGAAAAATACAAAAAACCCAACACTACCCAAAGTCTCTTCAAGACTACCACTAACTACACATTTAATCAGGTCACCCAGCTGTACTTAAAACTATACAGGAGACAAATCCAATCATCTATTCAGACTTCTGCAATACTCAGGTTTTTCCCATCTATGAACCAAGCAATTTCCAGATCTCCAAACATCCCAAATCTCCCAATATTGTTCAAGTTTGTCTTGTGACACTCTTTTCCGTCTTATCCGTGTAATCTATTGTTTTGACAACTTGCACTGTTGAGGGGGCTCCAGCATTCTCCACTCCCTGGCCAGACAAAGCTTGGCAGCCAAAAATATATGAAGTAAAAGCATCACTTGTGGCTTGGAGAGCCCATCATCCACAGTATTAAAGAGGGCTTTAATCGGCGATACCATATTACTTAACAAAAATACTTATTTCCACGGCCGTTCAAGTCTAGGGAAGACCACCAAACATGCAAGTCAGAGCCCACAAATCCACTCCATCTCCAGCACTGAGTAGAGCTGGCTAATTGTATCTGTTTAAAACACAGAGAGGTCAGGCACCATCTCAAGAGGTCTATAAGCGTTCCCTCAATTTAGCACAATGCAATGCTTTTTTGTAAGAACAACAGCCCTCTTTCCTTCTCTAATGGGATATTGTATTTAAGTCCCGCTCCCATACATTAATCTGCCATGGCCTAGATTCGCAAACATCAGAAAAAACAGAATTTATGTTTACCTGATAAATTACTTTCTCCAACGGTGTGTCCGGTCCACGGCGTCATCTTTACTTGTGGGATATTCTCTTCCCCAACAGGAAATGGCAAAGAGCCCAGCAAAGCTGGTCACATGATCCCTCCTAGGCTCCGCCTTCCCCAGTCATTCGACCGACGTAAAGGAGGAATATTTGCATAGGAGAAACCATATGATACCGTGGTGACTGTAGTTAAAGAAAATAAATTATCAGACCTGATTAAAAAACCAGGGCGGGCCGTGGACCGGACACACCGTTGGAGAAAGTAATTTATCAGGTAAACATAAATTCTGTTTTCTCCAACATAGGTGTGTCCGGTCCACGGCGTCATCCTTACTTGTGGGAACCAATACCAAAGCTTTAGGACACGGATGAAGGGAGGGAGCAAATCAGGTCACCTAGATGGAAGGCACCACGGCTTGCAAAACCTTTCTCCCAAAAATAGCCTCAGAAGAAGCAAAAGTATCAAACTTGTAAAATTTAGTAAAAGTGTGCAGTGAAGACCAAGTCGCTGCCTTACATATCTGATCAACAGAAGCCTCGTTCTTGAAGGCCCATGTGGAAGCCACAGCCCTAGTGGAATGAGCTGTGATTCTTTCAGGAGGCTGCCGTCCGGCAGTCTCGTAAGCCAATCTGATGATGCTTTTAATCCAAAAAGAGAGAGAGGTAGAAGTTGCTTTTTGACCTCTCCTTTTACCAGAATAAACAACAAACAAGGAAGGAAGATGTTTGTCTAAAATCCTTTGTAGCATCTAAATAGAATTTTAGAGCACGAACAACATCCAAATTGTGCAACAAACGTTCCTTCTTTGAAACTGGATTCGGACACAAAGAAGGCACGACTATCTCCTGGTTAATGTTTCTGTTAGAAACAACTTTCGGAAGAAAACCAGGTTTAGTACGTAAAACCACCTTATCTGCATGGAACACCAGATAAGGAGGAGAACACTGCAGAGCAGATAATTCTGAAACTCTTCTAGCAGAAGAAATTGCAACCAAAAACAAAACTTTCCAAGATAATAACTTAATATCAACGGAATGTAAGGGTTCAAACGGAACCCCCTGAAGAACTGAAAGAACTAAATTGAGACTCCAAGGAGGAGTCAAAGGTTTGTAAACAGGCTTGATTCTAACCAGAGCCTGAACAAAGGCTTGAACATCTGGCACAGCTGCCAGCTTTTTGTGAAGTAACACAGACAAGGCAGAAATCTGTCCCTTCAAGGAACTTGCAGATAATCCTTTCTCCAAACCTTCTTGAAGAAAGGATAGAATCTTAGGAATTTTTACCTTGTCCCAAGGGAATCCTTTAGATTCACACCAACAGATATATTTTTTCCATATTTTGTGGTAAATTTTTCTAGTTACAGGCTTTCTGGCCTGAACAAGAGTATCAATGACAGAATCTGAGAACCCTCGCTTTGATAAGATCAAGCGTTCAATCTCCAAGCAGTCAGTTGGAGTGAGACCAGATTCGGATGTTCGAACGGACCTTGAACAAGAAGGTCTCGTCTCAAAGGTAGCTTCCATGGTGGAGCCGATGACATATTCACCAGTTCTGCATACCAAGTCCTGCGTGGCCACGCAGGAGCTATCAAGATCACTGATGCCCTCTCCTGATTGATCCTGGCTACCAGCCTGGGGATGAGAGGAAACGGCGGGAATACATAAGCTAGTTTGAAGGTCCAAGGTGCTACTAGTGCATCTACTAGAGTCGCCTTGGGATCCCTGGATCTGGACCCGTAGCAAGGAACCTTGAAGTTCTGACGAGAGGCCATCAGATCCATGTCTGGAATGCCCCACAATTGAGTAATTTGGGCAAAGATTTCCGGATGGAGTTCCCACTCCCCCGGATGAAATGTCTGACGACTCAGAAAATCCGCTTCCCAATTTTCCACTCCTGGGATGTGGATTGCAGACAAGTGGCAGGAGTGAGTCTCCGCCCATTGAATGATTTTGGTCACTTCTTCCATCGCCAGGGAACTCCTTGTTCCCCCCTAATGGTTGATGTACGCAACAGTCGTCATGTTGTCTGATTGAAACCGTATGAACTTGGCCTTTGCTAGCTGAGGCCAAGCCTTGAGAGCATTGAATATCGCTCTCAGTTCCAGAATATTTATCGGGAGAAGAGATTCTTCCCGAGACCAAAGACCCTGAGCTTTCAGGGGTCCCCAGACCGCGCCCCAGCCCACCAGACTGGCGTCGGTCGTGACAATGACCCACTCTGGTCTGCGGAAGCTCATCCCCTGTGACAGGTTGTCCAGGGACAGCCACCAACGGAGTGAATCTCTGGTCCTCTGATCTACGTGTATCGTCGGAGACAAGTCTGTATAGTCCCCATTCCACTGACTGAGCATGCACAGTTGTAATGGTCTTAGATGAATTCGCGCAAAAGGAACTATGTCCATTGCCGCTACCATCAAACCTATTACTTCCATGCACTGCGCTATGGAAGGAAGAGGAACAGAATGAAGTATTTGACAAGAGTTTAGAAGTTTTGATTTTCTGGCCTCTGTCAGAAAAATCCTCATTTCTAAGGAGTCTATTATTGTTCCCAAGAAGGGAACCCTTGTTGACGGAGATAGAGAACTTTTTTCTACGTTCACTTTCCACCCGTGAGATCTGAGAAAGGCCAGGACAATGTCCGTGTGAGCCTTTGCTTGAGGAAGGGACGACGCTTGAATCAGAATGTCGTCCAAGTAAGGTACTACTGCAATGCCCCTTGGTCTTAGCACCGCTAGAAGGGACCCTAGTACCTTTGTGAAAATTCTTGGAGCAGTGGCTAATCCGAACGGAAGTGCCACAAACTGGTAATGCTTGTCCAGGAATGCGAACCTTAGGAACCGATGATGTTCCTTGTGGATAGGAATATGTAGATACGCATCCTTTAAATCCACCGTGGTCATGAATTGACCTTCCTGGATGGAAGGAAGAATTGTTCGAATGGTTTCCATTTTGAACGATGGAACCTTGAGAAACTTGTTTAGGATCTTGAGATCTAAGATTGGTCTGAATGTTCCCTCTTTTTTGGGAACTACGAACAGATTGGAGTAGAACCCCATCCCTTGTTCTCCTAATGGAACAGGATGAATCACTCCCATTTTTAACAGATCTTCTACACAATGTAAGAATGCCTGTTTTTTTATGTGGTCTGAAGACAATTGAGACCTGTGGAACCTCCCCCTTGGGGGAAGCCCCTTGAATTCCAGAAGATAACCTTGGGAGACTATTTCTAGTGCCCAAGGATCCAGAACATCTCTTGCCCAAGCCTGAGCGAAGAGAGAGAGTCTGCCCCCCACCAGATCCGGTCCCGGATCGGGGGCCAACATCTCATGCTGTCTTGGTAGCAGTGGCAGGTTTCTTGGCCTGCTTTCCTTTGTTCCAGCCTTGCATTGGTCTCCAGGCTGGCTTGGCTTGAGAAGTATTACCCTCTTGCTTAGAGGACGTAGCACTTGGGGCTGGTCCGTTTCTGCGAAAGGGACGAAAATTAGGTTTATTTTTGGCCTTGAAAGACCTATCCTGAGGAAGGGCGTGGCCCTTGCCCCCAGTGATATCAGAGATAATCTCTTTCAAGTCAGGGCCAAACAGCGTTTTCCCCTTGAAAGGAATGTTAAGCAATTTGTTCTTGGAAGACGCATCCGCTGACCAAGATTTTAGCCAAAGCGCTCTGCGCGCCACAATAGCAAAACCAGAATTTTTCGCCGCTAACCTAGCCAATTGCAAAGTGGCGTCTAGGGTGAAAGAATTAGCCAATTTGAGAGCATGAATTCTGTCCATAATCTCCTCATAAGAAGAAGAATTATTATTGAGCGCCTTTTCTAGTTCATCGAACCAGAAACACGCTGCTGTAGTGACAGGAACAATGCATGAAATTGGTTGTAGAAGGTAACCTTGCTGAACAAACATCTTTTTAAGCAAACCTTCTAATTTTTTATCCATAGGATCTTTGAAAGCACAACTATCTTCTATGGGTATAGTGGTGCGTTTGTTTAGAGTAGAAACCGCCCCCTCGACCTTGGGGACTGTCTGCCATAAGTCCTTTCTGGGGTCGACCATAGGAAACAATTTTTTAAATATGGGGGGAGGGACGAAAAGGTATACCGGGCCTTTCCCATTCTTTATTTACAATGTCCGCCACCCGCTTGGGTATAGGAAAAGCTTCGGGGGGCCCCGGGACCTCTAGGAACTTGTCCATTTTACATAGTTTCTCTGGAATGACCAAATTCTCACAATCATCCAGAGTAGATAACACCTCCTTAAGCAGAGCGCGGAGATGTTCCAATTTAAATTTAAATGTAATCACATCAGGTTCAGCTTGTTGAGAAATTTTCCCTGAATCTGAAATTTCTCCCTCAGACAAAACCTCCCTGGCCCCCTCAGACTGGTGTAGGGGCACTTCAGAACCAATATCATCAGCGTCCTCATGCTCTTCAGTATTTTCTAAAACAGAGCAGTCGCGCTTTCGCTGATAAGTGGGCATTTTGGCTAAAATGTTTTTGATAGAATTATCCATTACAGCCGTTAATTGTTGCATAGTAAGGAGTATTGGCGCACTAGATGTACTAGGGGCCTCCTGTGTGGGCAAGACTGGTGTAGACGAAGGAGGGGATGATGCAGTACCATGCTTACTCCCCTCACTTGAGGAATCATCTTGGGCATCATTTTCTCTAAATTTTGTGTCACATAAATCACATCTATTTAAATGAGAAGGAGCCTTGGCTTCCCCACATTCAGAACACAGTCTATCTGGTAGTTCAGACATGTTAAACAGGCATAAACTTGATAACAAGGTACAAAAAACAGAATTTATGTTTACCTGATAAATTACTTTCTCCAACGGTGTGTCCGGTCCACGGCGTCATCCTTACTTGTGGGATATTCTCTTCCCCAACAGGAAATGGCAAAGAGCCCAGCAAAGCTGGTCACATGATCCCTCCTAGGCTCCGCCTTCCCCAGTCATTCGACCGACGTAAAGGAGGAATATTTGCATAGGAGAAACCATATGATACCGTGGTGACTGTAGTTAAAGAAAATAAATTATCAGACCTGATTAAAAAACCAGGGCGGGCCGTGGACCGGACACACCGTTGGAGAAAGTAATTTATCAGGTAAACATAAATTCTGTTTTCTCCAACATAGGTGTGTCCGGTCCACGGCGTCATCCTTACTTGTGGGAACCAATACCAAAGCTTTAGGACAAGGATGAAGGGAGGGAGCAAATCAGGTCACCTAGATGGAAGGCACCACGGCTTGCAAAACCTTTCTCCCAAAAATAGCCTCAGAAGAAGCAAAAGTATCAAACTTGTAAAATTTAGTAAAAGTGTGCAGTGAAGACCAAGTCGCTGCCCTACATATCTGATCAACAGAAGCCTCGTTCTTGAAGGCCCATGTGGAAGCCACAGCCCTAGTGGAATGAGCTGTGATTCTTTCAGGAGGCTGCCGTCCGGCAGTCTCGTAAGCCAATCTGATGATGCTTTTAATCCAAAAAGAGAGAGAGGTAGAAGTTGCTTTTTGACCTCTCCTTTTACCAGAATAAACAACAAATAAGGAAGATGTTTGTCTAAAATCCTTTGTAGCATCTAAATAGAATTTTAGAGCACGAACAACATCCAAATTGTGCAACAAACGTTCCTTCTTTAAAACTGGATTCGGACACAAAGAAGGCACGACTATCTCCTGGTTAATGTTTTTGTTAGAAACAACTTTCGGAAGAAAACCAGGTTTAGTACGTAAAACCACCTTATCTGCATGGAACACCAGATAAGGAGGAGAACACTGCAGAGCAGATAATTCTGAAACTCTTCTAGCAGAATAATCCTTTCTCCAAACCCTCTTGAAGGAAGGATAGAATCTTAGGAATTTTTACCTTGTCCCAAGGGAATCCTTTAGATTCACACCAACAGATATATTTTTTCCATATTTTGTGGTAAATTTTTCTAGTTACAGGCTTTCTGGCCTGAACAAGAGTATCAATGACAGAATCTGAGAACCCTCGCTTTGATAAGATCAAGCGTTCAATCTCCAAGCAGTCAGTTGGAGTGAGACCAGATTCGGATGTTCGAACGGACCTTGAACAAGAAGGTCTCGTCTCAAAGGTAGCTTCCATGGTGGAGCCGATGACATATTCACCAGGTCTGCATACCAAGTCCTGCGTGGCCACGCAGGAGCTATCAAGATCACCGATGCTCTCTCCTGATTGATCCTGGCTACCAGCCTGGGGATGAGAGGAAACGGCGGGAATACATAAGCTAGTTTGAAGGTCCAAGGTGCTACTAGTGCATCTACTAGAGTCGCCTTGGGATCCCTGGATCTGGACCCGTAGCAAGGAACCTTGAAGTTCTGACGAGAGGCCATCAGATCCATGTCTGGAATGCCCCACAATTGAGTGATTTGGGCAAAGATTTCCGGATGGAGTTCCCACTCCCCCGGATGAAATGTCTGACGACTCAGAAAATCCGCTTCCCAATTTTCCACTCCTGGGATGTGGATTGCAGACAAGTGGCAGGAGTGAGTCTTCGCCCATTGAATGATTTTGGTCACTTCTTCCATCGCCAGGGAACTCCTTGTTCCCCCCTGATGGTTGATGTACGCAACAGTCGTCATGTTGTCTGATTGAAACCGTATGAACTTGGCCTTTGCTAGCTGAGGCCAAGCCTTGAGAGCATTGAGTATCGCTCTCAGTTCCAGAATATTTATCGGTAGAAGAGATTCTTCCCGAGACCAAAGACCCTGAGCTTTCAGGGGTCCCCAGACCGCGCCCCAGCCCACCAGACTGGCGTCGGTCGTGACAATGACCCACTCTGGTCTGCGGAAGCTCATCCCCTGTGACAGGTTGTCCAGGGACAGCCACCAACGGAGTGAATCTCTGGTCCTCTGATTTACTTGTATCGTCGGAGACAAGTCTGTATAGTCCCCATTCCACTGACTGAGCATGCACAGTTGTAATGGTCTTAGATGAATGCGTGCAAAAGGAACTATGTCCATTGCCGCTACCATCAAACCTATTACTTCCATGCACTGCGCTATGGAAGGAAGAGGAACAGAATGAAGTATTTGACAAGAGTTCAGAAGTTTTGATTTTCTGGCCTCTGTCAGAAAAATCCTCATTTCTAAGGAGTCTATTATTGTTCCCAAGAAGGGAACCCTTGTTGACGGAGACAGAGAACTTTTTTCTGCGTTCACTTTCCACCCGTGAGATCTGAGAAAGGCCAGGACAATGTCCGTGTGAGCCTTTGCTTGAGGAAGGGACGACGCTTGAATCAGAATGTCGTCCAAGTAAGGTACTACTGCAATGCCCCTTGGTCTTAGCACCGCTAGAAGGGACCCTAGTACCTTTGTGAAAATCCTTGGAGCAGTGGCTAATCCGAACGGAAGTGCCACAAACTGGTAATGCTTGTCCAGGAATGCGAACCTTAGGAACCGATGATGTTCCTTGTGGATAGGAATATGTAGATACGCATCCTTTAAATCCACCGTGGTCATGAATTGACCTTCCTGGATGGAAGGAAGAATAGTTCGAATGGTTTCCATTTTGAACGATGGAACCTTGAGAAACTTGTTTAGGATCTTGAGATCTAAGATTGGTCTGAATGTTCCCTCTTTTTTGGGAACTACGAACAGATTGGAGTAGAACCCCATCCCTTGTTCTCCTAATGGAACAGGATGAATCACTCCCATTTTTAACAGGTCTTCTACACAATGTAAGAATGCCTGTTTTTTTATGTGGTCTGAAGACAATTGAGACCTGTGGAACCTCCCCCTTGGGGGAAGCCCCTTGAATTCCAGAAGATAACCTTGGGAGACTATTTCTAGCGCCCAAGGATCCAGAACATCTCTTGCCCAAGCCTGAGCGAAGAGAGAGAGTCTGCCCCCCACCAGATCCGGTCCCGGATCGGGGGCCAACATCTCATGCTGTCTTGGTAGCAGTGGCAGGTTTCTTGGCCTGCTTTCCTTTGTTCCAGCCTTGCATTGGTCTCCAGGCTGGCTTGGCTTGAGAAGTATTACCCTCTTGCTTAGAGGACGTAGCACTTGGGGCTGGTCCGTTTCTGCGAAAGGGACGAAAATTAGGTTTATTTTTGGCCTTGAAAGACCTATCCTGAGGAAGGGCGTGGCCCTTGCCCCCAGTGATATCAGAGATAATCTCTTTCAAGTCAGGGCCAAACAGCGTTTTCCCCTTGAAAGGAATGTTAAACAATTTGTTCTTGGAAGACGCATCCGCTGACCAAGATTTTAACCAAAGCGCTCTGCGCGCCACAATAGCAAAACCAGAATTTTTCGCCGCTAACCTAGCCAATTGCAAAGTGGCGTCTAGGGTGAAAGAATTAGCCAATTTGAGAGCACGAATTCTGTCCATAATCTCCTCATAAGAAGAAGAATTATTATTGATCGCCTTTTCTAGCTCATCGAAGCAGAAACACGCGGCTGTAGTGACAGGAACAATGCATGAAATTGGTTGTAGAAGGTAACCTTGCTGAACAAACATCTTTTTAAGCAAACCTTCTAATTTTTTATCCATAGGATCTTTGAAAGCACAACTATCTTCTATGGGTATAGTGGTGCGTTTGTTTAGAGTAGAAACCGCCCCCTCGACCTTGGGGACTGTCTGCCATAAGTCCTTTCTGGGGTCGACCATAGGAAACAATTTTTTAAATATGGGGGGAGGGACGAAAGGTATACCGGGCCTTTCCCATTCTTTATTTACAATGTCCGCCACCCGCTTGGGTATAGGAAAAGCTTCGGGGGGCCCCGGGACCTCTAGGAACTTGTCCATTTTACATAGTTTCTCTGGAATGACCAAATTCTCACAATCATCCAGAGTGGATAACACCTCCTT
Organism: Bombina bombina; assembly: GCF_027579735.1. Classification (NCBI taxonomy): domain Eukaryota; kingdom Metazoa; phylum Chordata; class Amphibia; order Anura; family Bombinatoridae; genus Bombina; species Bombina bombina. Next base: position 123,418,565 of record NC_069502.1, on the reverse strand, counting down.
AAGCAGAGCGCGGAGATGTTCCAATTTAAATTTAAATGTAATCACATCAGGTTCAGCTTGTTGAGAAATTTTCCCTGAATCTGAAATTTCTCCCTCAGACAAAACCTCCCTGGCCCCCTCAGACTGGTGTAGGGGCCCTTCAGAACCAATATCATCAGCGTCCTCATGCTCTTCAGTATTTTCTAAAACAGAGCAGTCGCGCTTTCGCTGATAAGTGGGCATTTTGGCTAAAATGTTTTTGATAGAATTATCCATTACAGCCGTTAATTGTTGCATAGTAAGGAGTATTGGCGTGCTAGATGTACTAGGGGCCTCCTGTGTGGGCAAGACTGGTGTAGACGAAGGAGGGGATGATGCAGTACCATGCTTACTCCCCTCACTTGAGGAATCATCTTGGGCATCATTTTCTCTAAATTTTGTGTCACATAAATCACATCTATTTAAATGAGAAGGAACCTTGGCTTCCCCACATTCAGAACACAGTCTATCTGGTAGTTCAGACATGTTAAACAGGCAAAAACTTGATAACAAAGTACAAAAAACGTTTTAAAATAAAACGTTACTGTCACTTTAAATTTTAAACTGAACACACTTTATTACTGCAATTGCGAAAAAGTATGAAGGAATTGTTCAAAATTCACCAAAATTTCACCACAGTGTCTAAAAGCCTTAAAAGTATTGCACACCAAATTTGGAAGCTTTAACCCTTAAAATAACGGAACCGGAGCCGTTTTTATATTTAACCCCTTTACAGTCCCTGGTATCTGCTTTGCTGAGACCCAACCAAGCCCAAAGGGGAATACGATACCAAATGACGCCTTCAGAAAGTCTTTTCTATGTATCAGAGCTCCTCACACATGCATCTGCATGTCATGCTTCTCAAAAACAAGTGCGCAATACAGGCGCGAAAATGAGACTCTGCCTATGATTAGGGAAAGCCCCTAGAGAATAAGGTGTCCAATACAGTGCCTGCCGGTTATTTTACATAATTCCCAAGATTAAAATAATTCCTCAAGGCTATGGAGTATAAAATATGCTTATATATAAATCGATTTAGCCCAGAAAATGTCTACAGTCTTAAAAGCCCTTGTGAAGCCCTTTTTTTCTTTCTGTAATAAAAATGGCTTACCGGATCCCATAGGGAAAATGACAGCTTCCAGCATTACATCGTCTTGTTAGAATGTGTCATACCTCAAGCAGTAAAAGTCTGCTCACTGTTCCCCCAACTGAAGTTAATTCCTCTCAACAGTCCTGTGTGGAAACAGCCATCGATTTTAGTAACGGTTGCTAAAATCATTTTCCTCTTACAAACAGAAATCTTCATCTCTTTTCTGTTTCAGAGTAAATAGTACATACCAGCACTATTTTAAAATAACAAACTCTTGATTGAATAATAAAAACTACAGTTAAACACTAAAAAACTCTAAGCCATCTCCGTGGAGATGTTGCCTGTACAACGGCAAAGAGAATGACTGGGGAAGGCGGAGCCTAGGAGGGATCATGTGACCAGCTTTGCTGGGCTCTTTGCCATTTCCTGTTGGGGAAGAGAATATCCCACAAGTAAGGATGACGCCGTGGACCGGACACACCTATGTTGGAGAAAAGATACTCATCAAATAGTGCGATAACTGCCAAAGAACTGCTGAATTTCCCCCGGCATTGGGATGGTTAGGATTGTGGCCTTCAAGGATTCTTCACAAAAACCATCCCAACAAACTAGTATCCTAAAAGACACACAGCAAGACTGGGAACAGTAACTGGTTCAGTTATTTATAGAAAGTACATTTGAAGCCGTCTGTGCCTGGAGCTTTGTTCTCTTTCACTTGTACTACAACCTCAAGGCTATTTGTTGAACCCTCTTAAAATCTATTCCCTTAATTAGAAATTCTAATCATGTTCTCTGCTGATAATGCTGATGTGGGCAAAACTTTACTGGCCTCTTCTTTAAAGGGACACTCAAGTCAAAATAAACCTTTATGATTCAGAAAGAGCAGCAGTTTCAAGACACTTTCCAATTTACTTGCATTATCAAATTAGCTGGAAAACATTTTTTACTGCCAATTTGAAATTCAGAGTTTGTGTTATTGCTTTATCTTTTTCTTATTCACGTGTTAATTGTGCAATTATACTGCATTGAGTGGTCCTTTAAGATGAATCTGACATCTAGCCGACTTATTAATACAAATAGCCCTCTGCAACAGAGGATTCCAAAAGAGTTTTACAAAAAGTTTTAAAATCAGAAAGGCTCCAAAGGTGAGGGGAAGGTAAACCGTTAGACTTGGTGGGTTTCATCAGATTTAAAGAGAACACAGTTTAATTGTAGATACTTGTTTAAGACCATATTCTATTTTTTATTACGGAACGGTGTCCCAAACAAAAGCAGCCCTCTTGTTGTCCCAAATGTCCAAAAATCAAACACCTGTGAGTCAGTTTAATTTTTAAATTGTTCAAAATAAATACAAAATGTTCTAATAATGGATATATCTGATTTACAGCAAACCAATCCATTTCTTTTCTTTTGGCCTTGTCATATTACCTGTAGCTGCTGCTGAAGTTGTTTTATCTCCATAATCCCCATATCACACTTTTTATCAACAGACTCCAGCTCATTTTTCTTAATCAGTTTTCTGCCTTTCACATCTTGTACTCTTAAATTGATTTGCTGATGTTTTTCATCCTAAAGAAGGTCAAAAACATAAGAGAACATTAGCGTATCATATAAGAGACAAATTTAAAGGGACAGTCTAGTCAAAATTAAACTTTCATTATTCTTGCATTAGTCATATTTCTATCTAAAGAGACAAACATTTGAAACCCTAAAAAAAAGGTGATATGTAACACAACTGGGTTGAACTAATGCTGTTTAACTCACAAGCTGTGTAAGGCTTTGATTCATGTGAGTACAGTCAAAAAATTACTGATAGAGTAATGAATGTATTTCACAACATTTTAACACTCAAATGTTACATTCAACATTCTAAACCAACACTAAATATCTGAAATATAAAGGAAACCTGAAGCTGTATCAGGTATTGGAAATGTGTTAAGAAATTGGCCCATCTTTACACTGAGCTGTGAGACTGCCACTGCTGATTGGCTTACCAGCTGTATCCACATGAGCAGTACTTTAACTATGTGTTTAATCCATTTCAGAGGTTAAATTTCAGGGGTTAAACACAGACTTGCAGAGTCTGAAGTACTAAATTGACATGGAAAAATTAATTAGGACATGTAATGTTAGCACTACAATGTTCCTTTAAAGTGTAAGCATTTTTCTCTGCACGTGCATGTGAAGCATAGCTAGATATCAGTGCACCAGCATACTGCAGCTGCTCAGAGCTCCAGTGGGGCTTGTATCATGTTAGCAATGGACATATTTAGTCATTACCAGATGCTACAAGCACCTTAAGCACCTTAGGCTCTCTGAGCAAGTGTTGTGTTTAAAATGCTGATGCACGGTACATACTTAGATACACTTTTGAAACAGCTATAACTTTGATTAGATGCATGTTTCTATGCAAAAGAGAAATACATCCCTGCAGATTCCAATTTTGTCTTTAAGTGCAGTGGGGCACTTTTGGGTAAATTGTAGAGTGGAGGTTGTGATTAAGGCTCCTAGTGCAACCTGAGTCCAACAGTATAAATAAATAATACTGGCACCTGTTTAATGAAGGTACTAGTGTTATCCTGAAAGAGTTCAGAGGCTATTTCTTTCCTTACACAATATGCAATGATTGAACCTGCAGTATGTGATGCCTACCAGTGCTTCTAACTCCAGCTGTAAACTCTTTTTCTTGGACTTTAACTTTATAATCTCCTCCTGTTCTCTATTCCTCTGACTGAACAGCTCCTGCCGCCGTATCCTCTCTAGCTCCTGTTGCCGCTGCCGTTCCATTTCTTGCTTGGCTGCCTGAGGGAGCAAAAGACAGTTAAATATCCATTTCCACTGACAAACGCAATAAACAGAATATTTACATACATTCAAAGAAAAAGTTATATTAAGGAAGGGCTTTTAAAAATGTTCGAATCCATCACAAATGTTCCAGCATAATACCAAGAATAATTTGTTTTTAATCTTTGCCAAAAACAAACACTATGACAATAAGACAATAAAAATACAAGCTGTTCCTTGAGTCTATAGAGGGTGGCGAGCCAGCTGCAGCTGTTGTGGGAAACTCATTTGACAAAGTCTATGTGTTCTAAACAAAGGGAGAGAAGGCTGAAAGTGTATAATTGTAATGAGTAATATGCAACACTTTATTTACAAAGGCAAAAAAGCTAAATATTAAAGGGGCACTGCACTACAAATATCATTGATTCTTCATGTAATTACTCACTATGGAAACATACGGGCCTGATTAGCAAAACCTCTTCAGCGTGGAGAGAAATCCCACAAAATTTGAGCAATATATAGAGCCACGAATAGCGAGATAAACAGCTCTCAAGCTAAAATTTGCTGCACAATTCTGACAAAACATATTAGATAATCTCACCGGAACAGAGAGCTTTAAAGAATCAGGCCCTATGTGTGTAACTTTCACCAAGAGGTTTAACACATAGGTAAAGTGATACTTCAATGCTACAAGCACTGGAGCTCCTGAGCAGAACGCAGCCACTGATTGGTAGGGATGTGCAACTTTTTACAAAAGTTTTATTGAAAAAACAAATATGATGCAAAAATACTTCATTGAAATATGCTAAAAGTAATAAGCTGCTTTGTCAATAATGTGATGTTTATTGAAATAAAAACAAAACAAATAAAAATAATTGAAATTTTAAAGAGTGACCTATATAAGGACACAGATTACTTTACAAAGATATACAACAGAGGTACAATTCCCCAAATCCGGAATTCTAAAATCCAAACATTTTAATTAATATTTTTTTGTCAAAATAAAATTATCATAAATGACTAAGTTACAATCTTCTCTACGTGTCTTTGGGTTTTTTGTGTTATAAAATGCAAATAATAGTCTATTGTACTGTACTATCTTTCTGAGCGTACCATGTATATAAAACTACCTTTAGGCTGCATGTATAAGCTGTACTAGGATATGTAAATATTCTTGTTTACAGTTAGTCCCATCCCTTCTCCAGACTGTCCCATTTTAAAGATTCAAATATTCAAAAATCCATTCTATTCTGAAATCCAAATCTTTTCCAGTCCCAAGCAGTTTAGATAAAGTGTTTTCTTTCTGTATTTAATAAACCTTACATTTATAATAGTGGCCACTAAGAGAGTATTTTATTAGAAATTTAGATGACATAAAGAAAATACTAAGTAGATTCCCTGACAGACCTCTCGTCTCTCTATTTCTTTCCTCTTCTCTTCCTCTCTCTGCCTCTCCAGTTCCCGCTGCTTCTCCATGCGCCTTTCCTGTTCCAGCTGCTTTTTACGCTCCTGTTCCTGACGCTCTCGCTCACGCCTCTCGTGCTCCTCTCTCTCTTTCTGAGCTTTCCGTTCTGCCTCTCTTTGCTGCTGTTCTAGGAGCATCTGCCGCCTCTTCTCCAACTCCACGTTTCCTCGATCCATGTTTTCCTTTCTTTTCTCCTCAAACGTCACTGCAACAAAGAAAATGTAGTTGGATTCTTGGGGGGGGGGGGGGGAGTTATAGACTGAGGGGGAAAAACTAAACTAGTACTCTGGGCAATCTAAAAATATATTTAGACTTTTTCATTATGTATAGGTTTTCCAATTTATATCATTTACTATTTTAATCTTCTTCAAATTGGGGTTTCACTGGAGTCTACTAAAATGGCTTAATCCCAGCAACATTGGACTTTTACACAAACTGATTTTTATTAGCCTTGACATTAAGGGCTAAAATGAAATAACTTTACTTTTACATATGTATTATTCATTTATTCATTACATACAGTATATGAAAAGGATTGCTCTAAAATACTTAAAGGGGAATGAAACTTAAAAAAGTGCTATCGTGATAGACCATACAATTGTAAACAACTTTCAAATTTACTTCTATTATCAAATTTGCCTCATTCTCTTGATGTCCTTTGTTGAAGGAGCAGCAAAACACTCTGGGAGATAGGTGTACAGATTGGTGAGCCAATGACAAGAGGCATATGCGTGCAGCCACCAATCAGCAGCAAGCTCCCAGTAGTGCATTGCTGCTCCTGAGCCTACCTAGGTATGCCTTTTAACAAAGGATACAAAACGGACAAATCTAATCAGATAATAGAAGTAATATTAGTTAAAATGGTATGCTCTTCCTGAAGAATGAAAAAAAATAATCTATTTTATTATTACCATTATACAGAACTTTATATACATGTTAACCCCTTAACGACACACGTCGTACAGGGTACATCATACACAAACTGGTCTTTAAAGACCTGCGGCGTACCCTGTTCGTTGTTAGGGATTTAAAGCGACTGGAAGCGATCCTGATCGCTTCCAGCCGCTTTCAAGGTATTGCTGTGATGCCTCATATTGAGTCATCACTGCAATACCTTTTTTGGCACACCGATGCAGAGAGGGACACTTTGTGGCCCTCTCTGCATCGGCCAGCGTTGGTGCAGATTGTTGGTGGGTGCGAGCAGCTGCAGGGAGGTCGGTGGTCTTCCGGCCAGCAATGGGAAATGCTGGTCAAATGCGCGTGCACGCCCGCGATCTGGCCACATATTAAAATGTAAGCGATGGGAGAAGGTGGTGGGTGGCAGAGGAGGGAGAAATAAATATGAAAAAGGGATCTGGGAGGGGAGGGTATGGGGGGGCAGCTACACTACAGAAAAAGTGGTTTATTTTTTTTTTTTAAAAAAGGCCACATTTTATTGCAAAGTGGGTACTCTCAGAGCCCGGAGAAGGTGCAATCCTGGACCCTCTGCCTGTAACTCTAGGGAGCTAGCAACTAAGCCCACCTAGATCCTGAAAATGACAACGTCTCTCAGAACCCACATCCAGCTAGACCAACCCAGCATCAGCACAGGGGAGCAGAAGAACCCCGAAACCAGCTCAAAAACGAGCGGAAGAATGGCCCAGGTACAACCCGACTCCTAAAACAGACAACAAGGCCGTAGACCCAAAGGATCTAGCAAAAAGGCCCAAGAAAGTCTCACTTGGAGCCAGTAAAACTCCAGATGGAACATAACAACCCAGAGAGACACCCCTCTCCGAAAGATAACCCACAGTTCCAACCCTCCTGAATCCAGGAGAAGCCCCACAAAAGGGACTACATCTCCATAAGAAGGAGAACAACCCCTTAAGAAAAAGGATGTAGCCAGAAGGGCAACATTTGTCCTCAAGGCACAAAACCATCGGCTAAGGAGAAATCAATCCCCAACACAGATGTCCTTGGAAAGGACCCCCCCCTAAAAGTAGCTTGCCAACACAGATCCCCTGTGTAATGGATGCAGCAGAAACACTGCAAACCCATTCGCCTGCAGAGCAGTGAATCCAAGGGTTACCCTAGCAAGCTGACCTAGGGAATTCAACCCTAAGGCGATCAAGCCTAAGGAGTAACAGACACTCCGAAAAACCTGGCCAACCATGACCAGGTCAGGCAGATTGAGTAAAGGACATTGTCCAAGTTCCCAGTTCCGGGGAACCACAAATCAGCCTTTAGGCCTAAGATTTCAGTAACAACCCATAGCTGGGTCCACAAGGAAAAACGCAGAGTGAAGCCTCAGCAACTGGAAGCCTCAGGGAGAAAACAGGTCCAGGCATCTAATTGTTTAATCAAACAATACCTGAACACCGGGTCTGACAAATAAGAAATGAACACCGGGTCTGACAAAAAAACTGACACAAGGGATATGGATGCATAATCCAGATCAATCTGGATAGCGAGAGAACTCATAAGTCCCGACCGAAGGAAGAAACCACCCCTTGCTAAAGTCCAACGCACCAAGGAGCAAGGCGATAGAAGTCGCATTAAGACCCTGGAGCCGTAGACTTCTAAAACAGCCACAGGACAACCAAACAAGGGATACCTCAGGGTCAAAACTCCTTGGACAGGGATAGTCTCCACATCACCTCCATACAGACAGAGGGATACAGGGAGAAAAGGCGCAAAGCCTACCCAGCTCTGGGGAACCCCGAGCTAAGCCCAATGTCCCCACAGGGATCAACCATCTCCCGGGAACCCAGATCCCTAAAAGGAGATCTAACTCACCCGGAGAAAACTGAAGAAGACCAAAAAGGTCTTATAACTCAGATAGACAGTACACGGTATATGCTGCAGCTGGTTACATTTTAAACAGCTTACAAGCACACAGTCAAGGTACAAAGAACTGCAGCTGGTTTCAAACTGCAAATCTTCTGCATGCTAGTCAGCTATTCATCATAGTAGCTGTTGATAGACCAAGTCCAAAAAGGACAAATCCAGAGCCTCAAAAAAAAAAGGCCAAACCGCTCAAACAGTGGTAAGAGGGCGCTAAGCCCTCCAACCCTCCACTGCGTGGTGAGGAAACTCTAGGGTCCGATAATATCAGACGTAAGAGAGAGTGACGCAGCGGAAACTCCACTGCCCCGGTCATCCATGATTGAAGGCTATAAACTTCACGGACCCAAAGGTCCTTCTTGAATGCTTAGTTGAAAAATGTAAAACAAAATATAACCTGAGCAATCGGCGCCTCGACCGGACCAGCCAAGCAGAACAGCGCCACATATCTGAACAGCCACAAGACAGAATGAACCTAACAGGACCAGCCTGCACCCAGGGTCCTAACCTGCAAGCTGCATAAATCCTCACTCAGAGGGGAAGAAAGGAATACAGACATTTTTAACATAGGAATAACATGTCCAAAAACAACTTTGAAGAAGTAACAAATAGTATCAATCCCGGAAGGTTCCCGAAGGAAACAAACAAAATAAAAGACATCCTATCGGATAAAAAGAAAATATAAGGCAACCCAGAGGTTAACGCCCAAGTAAAAACAGGCCTACCGACAGGACCAGCCAAACGGAGCCCTGATCGTCCATAAACTGGGAAAGATCTCAATAAAATAACAATCAGGAGATTACATCATCCCCACATGTCTAATGAGGTGCACCATTCGAATTAGCAGACTGAAAATTCTCGTATCCGATAAGAATAGGGTCATTTAATAACTGAAGGCGCGCAATTCTGTAACGAAAGGAGCAACACTCGGGGACAGTTAAATCCTCAGGGAACTGTAGAGGCCCTCCCCAAGGCGGGAGACCCGAGACAATAGGGCACGAGCACAATCACAAATAAATGTCTGGACTCTGCAGACGAATAATCGCCAAAAATACGTGGAAGTGAAAACGTGCTGCAACCTCCGGGGGGGAACACGTTGCCCTGCATGGAGGAATATTCATAAACTAGGTTACCCGCATGTGCAGAAGTATGGAGGGGTAGGAAACTCGCCTCTCGGAGGACGGGACACCCAGAGGCGGATGGCTCAGCTATCCCTTGATACCCGGAGCCCGAGGAACAAGGCGCTCTCATATGGCATATAGAACATAACTGGTTGACATGTGTCAACGAGGCCAATCCGGATTTGACACCGGACACAGAATCAAATTAAAACTAAAACAGTCTCAGTATCAGAATCATCCATAACTGAATCTGAAATTCAAACAGTCTCAGCATCAGAATCCTCCACAACTGGATAGAGGATATGCAAATATCGACAAAAGAAGTAAAACTAAATGGCACCCGACACCCACAATGGCTGGGGCACTCACCACCTCCTATGGACCAGACCCCTGCGGACTAGAATTTCTCCTTTGCCACACCATCAGGAATGCGGAAATTGAAGATGGACGTAATCATGCCCGGACACAAGGTGAACCATACAGTCCCAAAAAGCGCGCCCAACCATAAGGTTGCGTCACTTCCAGAGGCCTTAATGCTACAAGCCATGAGCCCGATTAACACCACACATAAGCAGGTTGAATCACATAATATCCCTTGATTCAAAGATACTAAAGGCGACTCACTGAGACCCTTATGTTAAGTTAGACCCGCAAGGTGGTAGCCTCTCGGGGAAACATCTGAATTACAGTACATTCACGAAGAAAGTAAAATGAAACAATCTTACAGGAATCTACGCCGTGGAACAGGAACACGGCCCTTCAAGTGTGACGGATAGTAGCATCGCCTCCACCATGGACTTGAGAAAATAAAGCAGGCAGCGGAGCAAAGTTCGACAACGCTGATTGCTTGAGGAGCTGTTAACATGAGTCGGGATGGTTTCGCAGAAAGACTCTCCCTGCATCTCCAGACTCTAACTTTCATCCAAGCCCTTACAGAGGCTGATAGGATTACTTAAAACTCCTGTCCCATGTCGAAGAGTACTACCCTCCTGGGACGAAAGGTGAAGAATGACTGGTTGTGTTACTATATGACAAACGTAAGTCTGTTTTTCTTTTTTCTGTATTGAGTGTTGAATAATAAATAAATAATAAAAAAAAAAACTGTGCAACTGAAAATAGGTCCTCTAAGTCGTACAGTAAAAATGTATACACAGTCCTTAAAGGGACATTGTAGTGCAAAGATGACATGCTTTGATTCCTTCGAGCTTGTCATTTTAGCACTATCAACCGTGCAAGTCTGTGTGTTTTACCCCTGCAAAGTGCGACTCAGGAGCGGCAGAACAATGCTGGTTTAAAGCAGACCTAGCTGTTGAGCCAATCAGCAACGGCAGTCACACAGCTGAGTCTTAGGGTTTGATGAACTGTGGAAAGCGGGACCTTTAAAGGGACAGTCTAATTTTTATTGTTTAAAAAGATAGATAATGCCTTTATTATCAATTCCCCAGTTTTACACAGCCTAAATGGTTATATTAATATACTGTACTTTTTACCTCTGTGGTTACCTTGTTTCTAAGCCTCTGCAGACAAACCCCTTATTTCAGGGCTTTTTATTTATTATCTATTAACTTGCATTTTATCCAAGTAGTGCTGTGTTCTGCACAACTCCACGGGAGTGAGCACAATGGTATCTATTTGGCTCACATGAATTAACAGTGTCTTGTTGTTAAAAGTTAATAAATTAGAAATAGACAGAAGTTTAAATGTTATTGAGTATATTAAAATAACAATGTTGTTTGTGCAAAGCTGGGGAATGTGTAGTAAAGGGGTTAGCTGTTCATCTTTTTTAAACAATAACAATTTTGGTGTTGACTATCCCTTTAATATCAGTATACATTATATCTTCCTTTAAATCCCTGGACAGGTAGGTTTGTGTGTATATTCCTGCAATCAGTATTTATAATATGAAACATCTGTTGGGTAAATGTCATGCCAGAACATGGTGAGTATAAAAGGAAGAATATTAGGGGAAAAAAAAAACTTTAGGTTTATGACACTGATTCCTGTTGCATTAAGCAGCTTTAACAAAGAATCTGTTAAGTTTCACCTGCTGTCTTTTTTTGTGGTGGCTCCTCCTCGTGCATTCTCTGGTATGAAGGGGGAGTTCCATTAACAGCATCTCCGTTACCACTGAGGGAAAGATATAGCAACAACTATTAATGAGCATAGCAATAATTAATTTAAGTATTTGGCAAAAAAGTACAACGCCCACAATAACATAATATTTACCACTTTGCTAGCAAAGAACTCCCCTCCCTATTACTACGTATATTGTTTCAGCAACTTGGCTACAAAGACACAAATACAAATAGTGAATTCCATTGGAATTGTAGATACTTACTTGAAAGACAGAGTTACCTTCCTCATAACCCAAGTACAGCCCATGTTAGAGCAGCTACTAATTGTTCTAACTTGCTGACAACACAAGGACAGTAAAACTAGCATTGCTGACTGTTTTTTTTATCAGTGTTTTGTGGGAAGTTTAGCTTCCGTTACTAAGGGATGTGAATACAAGATAAGCTTAAAAAGTTTAGTATAAACAGAATAATGTGAATGAGAATATTTTTTATTGGATCTAGTAGCTGGTGCCATCTCAATGCGCTTCAATAAGTGCCAGAACCCATAGAACAGTATTTCAATTAAAGTGTTCTGTTATTTAAAGGGACATTACATTCAAAATTACATTTTCAAAATTCAGATAGAACATAAAATTAATTTGAAACAACTTTTCAAATGAATTATATTATTAAATTTGCTTATTTCTCTTGGTATCCTTTATTAAACAGTATACTTAGGTTCAGAAGCAGCAGTGCATTACTTGGAGCTAGCTGGTGATTGTTTGCTGTACATACATGCTTCTCCCTGGCTCGCCAGATATGTTCAGCTAGCTCCCAGTAATGCATTGGTGCTCATGAGACTACTCTTCAATATAGGATACCAAGAGAACAAAGCAAATTTGATAATAGAACAACATTGGATTCTATCTGAATCTTAAAAGTTTAATTTTGACTTTATTATACATTTAAGGTTAGAAAATTGAGTTCTAAAACAGACTATATCTCCCAACATGTTCTGTAATTCATGGAGGATATGTAAATGCTTTCTGTCTGTCTGTCTGTCTGTGTGCTGAGTGTAACTATGTATTTTGGCTCAATTGAGACAAAACTTTGTAGTGAGAGATTCCCTCTATTAGATTTAAATGAGTATTGTACTGTAAAAAGTTGTCCCCTTTAATATGTTTCCAATAATCAATTGTTTCTGATTGTAGTGAGAGATTCCCTCTATTAGATTTAAATGAGTATTGTACTGTAAAAAGTTGTTCCCTTTAATATGTTTCCAATAATCAATTGTTTCTGATGGAGTGCAATACATTGCTCCTTTACCTTTATTTTGGCATGTGAAATAGCCAATATTGCCTGTTGAATCTGCTATCTCAACCAAACACATAAATAGTGCTGTATTCTCTGTAAAAAGGGTATGTAAACAGGAGACAGCAGTAAATATTAATCTCCCAGTGGAGGGGGAGAGATTTTTGTGACTGAAATAGTTGTTTTTTGCTCATTAAACCCCAAGTCATAATTAGCATTTCAATACCTAACTATTAGACTTTGTGGTATGTGTGTATACATACATACTGCACATACAAATATTCAAACATACATACATACATATACAAACACACATACATACACACATACAGACACACACACACACACAAACACATATACATACACAAACACACATACATACACACACAAACACACAAACACACATACACAAACACACATACATACATACATACACACATACATACATACATATACATACACACATACATACACAAACACACAAACATACATACATACATAAACACTGATGAGGCCCAATGAAGGCCGATATACTACAGGAAAGTTTTACTGTGAAAAGCATTACTGGGCTAAAAAGCTGCACCCAGGTGGTCAATCGCCATAGAACACGCTAACAAAGGTATTGAGCCAGTTGTTCGTTGCTGTGAGTGCACTTCTCTCTGTGTGTATTTAGTCTCCCTATGGGAAAAGCGGGCAACCAGACGTTGATATATGGCTACACCTCACTGACGAGGCCCAATGAAGGCCGAAACGATCGTTTGGGGTTGCTGTGTTCCTTGTTCAGAGAGGAATTGCCTGGTATTTCGGCGCTGGACTGACCGTAATAGGCGGGATCAGACTGATATACTACAGGAAAGTTCTATTCTATGAAAAGCATTACTGGGCTAAAAGAAGCTGCACCCAGGTGGTAAATCACCATAGAACAGGCTAACAATGGTATTGAGCTAATGGTTCGTTCCTGAGAGTGCGCTTCTCTCTGTATATATATATCTGTATATATATACACATATATACACACACACACATACACATTTTTATATGTAACACATACATACACACATACAAACATACATACATACGTACAAACATACATACACACCCACACATGACCAATATCACCTATTTCAAATATAAAAATAAACATGAAAGAACAATTTCCCAAACATTTAATACTCTGCAGCAGATGTAACAAGTAATTTGGAAAAAATTAAGGGGACACATTTTACAGTACAGTGTCCCTTTAAATAAAAGCCAAACATTTGTTCCCGTTAGAAAAAAATATTTAAGTTCAAAACAGACTGACAGGCACTACAAAGCATCTAATTAAAATGAATAAGTATTAATTTATGTTTTATTAAACAAACTTGATTTGCACATGAACTTAATGCTGATTGGTTTGAAGATCTAACTAATCTGAATGCCTTACAGTTTCCTGTTCAGCTTCTTGATGACCCTGCCTTGCTGTAAAACAACTTTAGAAAATGCTGTAATAAAGTTAATTTGCCTTTATAAAAACAGCAATGTATGATTTTGTATTGAGCTAAGAGCAAAACAAATTATAAATTAAATTACATAACTGGATTTTCAAGACCATCATCATGCACAGTATCTTTAGTACACTCTGTTTTTTATAACATCCTTTGAATCCATTAAATTTGAAAACAAAAAAACGGTATTGAAGCAGCATTAAACACTAAGTACATTTCATCCACTTCCCTTTGATTAAGATTGCCGCCATTTTGGAACCCAGGTTTCATTCTAAGTATCTGAAGGAGAGTTGCTGCACATGTGCAAAGACTTCAGCTCTACATTGCAGTGCAGCTTCCATGGCTAATTTAGTTGACGAGTAACTTCAGTACTAAGCTTATAAAATGGATTTAGTGTTTAATGTCCCTTTAAGTATATTCACAAAAAACATAATTTATGTAAGAACTTACCTGATAAATTCATTTCTTTCATATTGGCAAGAGTCCATGAGCTAGTGACATATGGGATATACAATCCTACCAGCAGGGGCAAAGTTTCCCAAACCTCAAAATGCCTATAAATATACCCCTCACCACACCCACAATTCAGTTTAACGAATAGCCAAGCAGTGGGGTGAAAAAGAAAGGAGTAGAAAGCATCAACAAAGGAAATTTGGAAATAATTGTGCTTTATACAAAAAATCATAACCACCATAAAAAGGGTGGGCCTCATGGACTCTTGCGAATGTGAAAGAAATGAATTTATCAGGTAAGTTCTTACATAAATTATGTTTTCTTTCATGTAATTGGCAAGAGTCCATGAGCTAGTGACATATGGGATATCAATACCCAAGATGTGGAGTCTTCCACTCAAGAGTCACTAGAGAGGGAGGGAATAAAATAAAAACAGCCATATACCGCTGAAAAAATTAATCCACAACCCAAAAAAATAAGTTTATTTTCCTTTTTGAAAAAAAAAAAACTTAAATCAAAAGCAGAAGAATCAAACTGAAACAGCTGCCTGAAGAACTTTTCTACCAAAAACTGCTTCTTAAGAAGCAAATACATAAAAACGGTAGAATTTAGTAAATGTATGCAAAGAGGACCAAGTCGCGGCTTTGCAAATCTGATCAACTGAAGCTTCATTCTTAAAAGCCCACGAAGTGGAGACTGATCTAGTAGAATGAGCTATAATTCTCTGAGGCGGGGCTTGACCTGACTCCAAATAAGCTTGATGAATCAAAAGCTTTAACCGAGAGGCCAAGGAAATAGAAGAGGCCTTCTGACCTTTCCTAGGACCAGAAAAACATAATTTATGTAAGAACTTACCTGATAAATTCATTTCTTTCATATTAGCAAGAGTCCATGAGCTAGTGACGTATGGGATATACATTCCTACCAGGAGGGGCAAAGTTTCCCAAACCTTAAAATGCCTATAAATACACCCCTCACCACACCCACAATTCAGTTTAACGAATAGCCAAGAAGTGGGGTGATAAGAAAAAAGTGTGAAAGCATATAAAATAAGGAATTGGAATAATTGTGCTTTATACAAAAAAATCATAACCACCACAAAAAAGGGCGGGCCTCATGGACTCTTGCTAATATGAAAGAAATTAATTTATCAGGTAAGTTCTTACATAAATTATGTTTTCTTTCATGTAATTAGCAAGAGTCCATGAGCTAGTGACGTATGGGATAATGACTACCCAAGATGTGGATCTTTCCACGCAAGAGTCACTAGAGAGGGAGGGATAAAATAAAGACAGCCAATTCCTGCTGAAAATAATCCACACCCAAAATAAAGTTTAATGAAAAACATAAACAGAAGATTCAAACTGAAACCGCTGCCTGAAGTACTTTTCTACCAAAAACTGCTTCAGAAGAAGAAAATACATCAAAATGGTAGAATTTAGTAAAAGTATGCAAAGAGGACCAAGTTGCTGCTTTGCAAATCTGATCAACCGAAGCTTCATTCCTAAACGCCCAGGAAGTAGAAACTGACCTAGTAGAATGAGCTGTAATCCTTTGAGGCGGAGTTTTACCCGACTCGACATAGGCATGATGAATTAAAGATTTCAACCAAGATGCCAAAGAAATGGCAGAAGCTTTCTGGCCTTTTCTAGAACCGGAAAAGATAACAAATAGACTAGAAGTCTTTCGGAAAGACTTAGTAGCTTCAACATAATATTTCAAGGCTCTAACAACATCCAAAGAATGCAACGATTTCTCCTTAGAATTCTTAGGATTAGGACATAATGAAGGAACCACAATTTCTCTACTAATGTTGTTGGAATTCACAACCTTAGGTAAAAATTCAAAAGAAGTTCGCAACACCGCCTTATCCTGATGAAAAATCAGAAAAGGAGACTCACAAGAAAGAGCAGATAATTCAGAGACTCTTCTGGCAGAAGAGATCGCCAAAAGGAACAAAACTTTCCAAGAAAGTAATTTAATGTCCAATGAATGCATGGGTTCAAAAGGAGGAGCTTGAAGAGCCCCCAGAACCAAATTCAAACTCCAAGGAGGAGAAATTGACTTAATGACAGGTTTTATACGAACCAAAGCTTGTACAAAACAATGAATATCAGGAAGATTAGCAATCTTTCTGTGAAAAAGAACAGAAAGAGCAGAGATTTGTCCTTTCAAAGAACTTGCGGATAAACCTTTATCTAAACCATCCTGAAGAAACTGTAAAATTCTCGGAATTCTAAAAGAATGCCAAGAAAAATGATGAGAAAGAAACCAAGAAATATAAGTCTTCCAGACTCTATAATATATCTCCCTGGATACAGATTTACGAGCCTGTAACATAGTATTAATCACAGAGTCAGAGAAACCTCTTTGACCAAGAATCAAGCGTTCAATCTCCATACCTTTAAATTTAAGGATTTGAGATCCTGATGGAAAAAAGGACCTTGCGACAGAAGGTCTGGTCTTAGCGGAAGAGTCCACGGATGGCAAGAGGCAATCCGGACAAGATCCGCATACCAAAACCTGTGAGGCCATGCCGGAGCTACCAGCAGAACAAACGAGCATTCCTTCAAAATCTTGGAGATTACTCTTGGAAGAACTAGAGGCGGAAAGATATAGGCAGGATGATACTTCCAAGGAAGTGATAATGCATCCACTGCTTCCGCCTGAGGATCCCGGGATCTGGACAGATACCTGGGAAGTTTCTTGTTTAGATGAGACGCCATCAGATCTATTTCTGGAAGTTCCCACATTTGAACAATCTGAAGAAATACCTCTGGGTGAAGAGACCATTCGCCCGGATGCAACGTTTGGAGACTGAGATAATCCTCTTCCCAATTGTCTATACCTGGGATATGAACCGCAGAGATTAGACAGGAGCTTGATTCCGCCCAAACCAGAATTCGAGATACTTCTTTCATAGCCAGAGGACTGTGAGTCCCTCCTTGATGATTGATGTATGCCACAGTTGTGACATTGTCTGTCTGAAAACAAATGAACGATTCTCTCTTCAGAAGAGGCCAAGACTGAAGAGCTCTGAAAATTGCATGGAGTTCCAAAATATTGATCGGTAATCTCACCTCCTGAGATTCCCAAACTCCTTGTGCCGTCAGAGATCCCCACACAGCTCCCCAACCTGTAAGACTTGCATCTGTTGAAATTACAGTCCAGGTCGGAAGAACAAAAGAAGCCCCCTGAACTAAAAGATGGTGATCTGTCCACCACGTCAGAGAGTGTCGTACAATCGGTTTTAAAGATATTAATTGAGATATCTTTGTGTAATCCTTGCACCATTGATTCAGCATACAGAGCTGAAGAGGTCGCATGTGAAAACGAGCAAAGGGGATCGCATCCGATGCAGCAGTCATAAGACCTAGAATTTCCATGCATAAGGCTACCGAAGGGAATGATTGTGACTGAAGGTTTCGACAAGCTGAAATCAATTTTAGACGTCTCTTGTCTGTCAAAGACAGAGTCATGGACACTGAATCTATCTGGAAACCCAGAAAGGTTACCCTTGTCTGAGGAATCAATTAACTTTTTAGTGAATTGATCCTCCAACCATGATCTTGAAGAAACAACACAAGTCGATTCGTATGAGATTCTGCTAAATGTAAAGACTGAGCAAGTACCAAGATATCGTCCAAATAAGGAAATACCACAATACCCTGTTCTCTGATTACAGACAGAAGGGCACCGAGAACCTTTGTAAAAATTCTTGGAGCTGTAGCTAGGCCAAACGCCAGAGCCACAAACTGGTAATGCTTGTCCAGAAAAGAGAATCTCAGGAACTGATAATGATCTGGATGAATCGGGATATGCAGATATGCATCCTGTAAATCTATTGTGGACATATAATGCCCTTGCTGAACAAAAGGCAAGATAGTCCTTACAGTTACCATTTTGAACGTTGGTATCCTTACATAACGATTCAATATTTTTAGATCCAGAACTGGTCTGAAGGAATTCTCCTTCTTTGGTACAATGAAGAGATTTGAATAAAACCCCAGCCCCTGTTCCAGAACTGGAACTGGCATAATTACTCCAGCCAACTCTAGATCTGAAACACATTTCAGAAATGCTTGAGCTTTCACTGGATTTACTGGGACACGGGAAAGAAAAAATCTCTTTGCAGGAGGTCTTATCTTGAAACCAATTCTGTACCCTTCTGAAATAATGTTCTGAATCCAAAGATTGTGAACAGAATTGATCCAAATTTCTTTGAAAAAACGTAACCTGCCCCCTACCAGCTGAGCTGGAATGAGGGCCGCACCTTAATGTGGAATTAGAAGCTGGCTTTGCTTTTCTAGAAGGCTTGGATTTATTCCAGACTGGAGATGGTTTCCAAACTGAAACTGCTCCTGAGGATGAAGGATCAGGCTTTTGTTCTTTGTTGAAACGAAAGGAACGAAAACGATTATTAGCCCTGTTTTTACCCTTAGATTTTTTATCCTGTGGTAAAAAAGTTCCTTTCCCACCAGTAACAGTTGAGATAATAGAATCCAACTGAGAACCAAATAATTTGTTACCCTGGAAAGAAATGGAAAGTAGAGTCGATTTAGAAGACATATCAGCATTCCAAGTTTTAAGCCATAAAGCTCTTCTAGCTAAAATAGCTAGAGACATAAACCTGACATCAACTCTGATAATATCAAAAATGGCATCACAGATAAAATTATTAGCATGTTGAAGAAGAATAATAATATTATGAGAATCATGATCTGTAACTTGTTGCGCTAAAGTTTCCAACCAAAAAGTTGAAGCTGCAGCAACATCAGCCAATGATATAGCAGGTCTAAGAAGATTACCTGAACACAGATAAGCTTTTCTTAGAAAGGATTCAATTTTCCTATCTAAAGGATCCTTAAACGAAGTACCATCTGACGTAGGAATAGTAGTACGTTTAGCAAGGGTAGAAATAGCCCCATCAACTTTAGGGATTTTGTCCCAAAATTCTAATCTGTCAGACGGCACAGGATATAATTGCTTAAAACGTTTAGAAGGAGTAAATGAATTACCCAAATTATTCCATTCTCTGGAAATTACTTCAGAAATAGCACCAGGAACAGGAAAAACTTCTGGAATAACCACAGGAGATTTAAAGACCTTATCTAAACGTTTATATTTAGTATCAAGAGGACCAGAATCCTCAATTTCTAAAGCAATTAGTACTTCTTTAAGTAAAGAACGAATAAATTCCATTTTAAATAAATATGAAGATTTATCAGCATCAATCTCTGAGACAGAATCCTCTGAACCAGAAGAGTCATTAGAATCAGAATGATGATGTTCATTTAAAAATTCATCTGTATAAAGAGAAGTTTTAAAAGATTTTTTATGTTTACTAGGAGGAGGAATAACAGACATAGCCTTCTTGATGGATTCAGAAACAAAATCTCTTATGTTATCAGGAACATTCTGAACATTAGATGTTGATGGAACTGCAACAGGTAATGGTACATTACTAAAGGAAATATTATCTGCATTAACAAGTTTGTCATGACAATTAATACAAACAACAGCTGGAGGAATAGCTACCAAAAGTTTACAGCAGATACACTTAGCTTTGGTAGTTCCAGCACCAGACAGCGATTTTCCTGAAGTATCTTCTGACTCAGATGCAATGTGAGACATCTTGCAATATGTAAGAGAAAAAACAACATATAAAGCAAAATTGATCAAATTCCTTAAATGACAGTTTCAGGAATGGGAAAAAATGCCAAGGAACAAGCTTCTAGCAACCAGAAGCAAAGAAAAATGAGACTTAAATAATATGGAGACAAAAGCGACGCCCATATTTTTTTAGCGCCAAATAAGATGCCCACATTATTTGGCGCCTAAATGCTTTTGGCGGCAAAAATGACGCCACGTCCGGAACGCCGACATTTTTGGCGCAAAAGAACGTCAAAAATGACGCAACTTCCGGCTACACGTATGACACCGGAAACAGAAAAGATTTTTTGCGCCAAAAAAGTCTGTGCCAAGAATGACGCAATAAAAACAGAATTTATGTTTACCTGATAAATTACTTTCTCCAACGGTGTGTCCGGTCCACGGCGTCATCCTTACTTGTGGGATATTCTCTTCCCCAACAGGAAATGGCAAAGAGCCCAGCAAAGCTGGTCACATGATCCCTCCTAGGCTCCGCCTACCCCAGTCATTCGACCGACGTTAAGGAGGAATATTTGCATAGGAGAAACCATATGATACCGTGGTGACTGTAGTTAAAGAAAATAAACTATCAGACCTGATTAAAAAACCAGGGCGGGCCGTGGACCGGACACACCGTTGGAGAAAGTAATTTATCAGGTAAACATAAATTCTGTTTTCTCCAACATAGGTGTGTCCGGTCCACGGCGTCATCCTTACTTGTGGGAACCAATACCAAAGCTTTAGGACACGGATGAAGGGAGGGAGCAAATCAGGTCACCTAAATGGAAGGCACCACGGCTTGCAAAACCTTTCTCCCAAAAATAGCCTCAGAAGAAGCAAAAGTATCAAACTTGTAAAATTTGGTAAAAGTGTGCAGTGAAGACCAAGTCGCTGCCCTACATATCTGATCAACAGAAGCCTCGTTCTTGAAGACCCATGTGGAAGCCACAGCCCTAGTGGAATGAGCTGTGATTCTTTCAGGAGGCTGCCGTCCGGCAGTCTCGTAAGCCAATCTGATGATGCTTTTAATCCAAAAAGAGAGAGAGGTAGAAGTTGCTTTTTGACCTCTCCTTTTACCAGAATAAACAACAAACAAGGAAGATGTTTGTCTAAAATCCTTTGTAGCATCTAAATAGAATTTTAGAGCGCGAACAACATCCAAATTGTGCAACAAACGTTCCTTCTTCGAAACTGGTTTCGGACACAAAGAAGGCACGACTATCTCCTGGTTAATGTTTTTGTTAGAAACAACTTTTGGAAGAAAACCAGGTTTAGTACGTAAAACCACCTTATCTGCATGGAACACCAGATAAGGAGGAGAACACTGCAGAGCAGATAATTCTGAAACTCTTCTAGCAGAAGAAATTGCAACCAAAAACAAAACTTTCCAAGATAATAACTTAATATCAACGGAATGTAAGGGTTCAAACGGAACCCCCTGAAGAACTGAAAGAACTAAGTTGAGACTCCAAGGAGGAGTCAAAGGTTTGTAAACAGGCTTGATTCTAACCAGAGCCTGAACAAAGGCTTGAACATCTGGCACAGCTGCCAGCTTTTTGTGAAGTAACACAGACAAGGCAGAAACTGTCCCTTCAAGGAACTTACAGATAATCCTTTCTCCAATCCTTCTTGAAGAAAGGATAGAATCCTAGGAATCTATACCTTGTCCCAAGGGAATCCTTTAGATTCACACCAACAGATATATTTTTTCCATATTTTGTGGTAAATTTTTCTAGTTACAGGCTTTCTGGCCTGAACAAGAGTATCAATAACAGAATCTGAGAACCCTCGTTTTGATAAGATCAAGCGTTCAATCTCCAAGCAGTCAGCTGGAGTGAGACCAGATTCGGATGTTCGAACGGACCTTGAACAAGAAGGTCTCGTCTCAAAGGTAGCTTCCATGGTGGAGCCGATGACATATTCACCAGATCTGCATACCAAGTCCTGCGTGGCCACGCAGGAGCTATCAAGATCACCGACGCCCTCTCCTGATTGATCCTGGCTACCAGCCTGGGGATGAGAGGAAACGGCGGGAATACATAAGCTAGTTTGAAGGTCCAAGGTGCTACTAGTGCATCTACTAGAGTCGCCTTGGGATCCCTGGATCTGGACCCGTAGCAAGGAACCTTGAAGTTCTGACGAGAGGCCATCAGATCCATGTCTGGAATGCCCCACAGATGAGTAATTTGGGCAAAGATTTCCGGATGGAGTTCCCACTCCCCCGGATGTAATGTCTGACGACTCAGAAAATCCGCTTCCCAATTTTCCACTCCTGGGATGTGGATTGCAGACAGGTGGCAGGAGTGAGTCTCCGCCCATTGAATGATTTTGGTCACTTCTTCCATCGCCAGGGAACTCCTTGTTCCCCCCTGATGGTTGATGTACGCAACAGTCGTCATGTTGTCTGATTGAAACCGTATGAACTTGGCCTTTGCTAGCTGAGGCCAAGCCTTGAGAGCATTGAATATCGCTCTCAGTTCCAGAATATTTATCGGTAGAAGAGATTCTTCCCGAGACCAAAGACCCTGAGCTTTCAGGGATCCCCAGACCGCGCCCCAGCCCATCAGACTGGCGTCGGTCGTGACAATGACCCACTCTGGTCTGTGGAAGGTCATCCCTTGTGACAGGTTGTCCAGGGACAGCCACCAACGGAGTGAGTCTCTGGTCCTCTGATTTACTTGTATCTTCGGAGACAAGTCTGTATAGTCCCCATTCCACTGACTGAGCATGCACAGTTGTAATGGTCTTAGATGAATGCGCGCAAAAGGAACTATGTCCATTGCCGCTACCATCAAACCTATTACTTCCATGCACTGCGCTATGGAAGGAAGAGGAACGGAATGAAGTGTTTGACAAGAGTTTAGAAGTTTTGTTTTTCTGGCCTCTGTCAGAAAAATCCTCATTTCTAAGGAGTCTATTATTGTTCCCAAGAAGGGAACCCTTGTCGACGGAGATAGAGAACTCTTTTCCACGTTCACTTTCAATCCGTGAGATCTGAGAAAGGCCAGGACTATGTCCGTGTGAGCCTTTGCTTGAGGAAGGGACGACGCTTGAATCAGAATGTCGTCCAAGTAAGGTACTACTGCAATGCCCCTTGGTCTTAGCACCGCTAGAAGGGACCCTAGTACCTTTGTGAAAATCCTTGGAGCAGTGGCTAATCCGAAAGGAAGCGCCACGAACTGGTAATGCTCGTCCAGGAATGCGAACCTTAGGAACCGATGATGTTCCTTGTGGATAGGAATATGTAGATACGCATCCTTTAAATCCACCGTGGTCATGAATTGACCTTCCTGGATGGAAGGAAGAATTGTTCGAATGGTTTCCATTTTGAACGATGGAACCTTGAGAAACTTGTTTAAGATCTTGAGATCTAAGATTGGTCTGAACGTTCCCTCTTTTTTGGGAACTATGAACAGATTGGAGTAGAACCCCATCCCTTGTTCTCCTAATGGAACAGGATGAATCACTCCCATTTTTAACAGGTCTTCTACACAATGTAAGAATGCCTGTCTCTTTATGTGGTCTGAAGACAATTGAGACCTGTGGAACCTCCCCCTTGGGGGAAGCCCCTTGAATTCCAGAAGATAACCTTGGGAGACTATTTCTAGTGCCCAAGGATCCAGAACATCTCTTGCCCAAGCCTGAGCGAAGAGAGAGAGTCTGCCCCCCACCAGATCCGGTCTCGGATCGGGGGCCAACATTTCATGCTGTCTTGGTAGCAGTGGCAGGTTTCTTGGCCTGCTTTCCCTTGTTCCAGCCTTGCATTGGTCTCCAGGCTGGCTTGGCTTGAGAAGTATTACCCTCTTGCTTAGAGGACGTAGCACTTGGGGCTGGTCCGTTTCTACGAAAGGGACGAAAATTAGGTTTATTTTTGGCCTAGAAAGACCTATCCTGAGGAAGGGCGTGGCCCTTACCCCCAGTGATATCAGAGATAATCTCTTTCAAGTCAGGGCCAAACAGCGTTTTCCCCTTGAAAGGAATGTTAAGGAGTTTGTTCTTGGAAGACGCATCCGCTGACCAAGATTTCAACCAAAGCGCTCTACGCGCCACAATAGCAAACCCAGAATTCTTCGCCGCTAACCTAGCCAATTGCAAAGTGGCGTCTAGGGTGAAAAAATTAGCCAATTTGAGAGCACGGATTCTGTCCATAATCTCCTCATAAGGAGGAGAATCACTATTGATCGCCTTTACTAGCTCATCGAACCAGAAACACGCGGCTGTAGTGACAGGGACAATGCATGAAATTGGTTGTAGAAGGTAACCTTGCTGAACAAACATCTTTTTAAGCAAACCTTCTAATTTTTTATCCATAGGATCTTTGAAAGCACAACTATCTTCTATGGGTATAGTGGTGCGTTTGTTTAAAGTAGAAACCGCTCCCTCGACCTTGGGGACAGTCTGCCATAAGTCCTTTCTAGGGTCGACCATAGGAAACAATTTTTTAAATATGGGGGGAGGGACGAAAGGTATACCGGGCCTTTCCCATTCTTTATTTACAATGTCCGCCACCCGCTTGGGTATAGGAAAAGCTTCTGGGAGCCCCGGGACCTCTAGGAACTTGTCCATTTTACATAGTTTCTCTGGGATGATCAAATTCTCACAATCATCCAGAGTGGATAATACCTCCTTAAGCAGAGCGCGGAGATGTTCCAACTTAAATTTAAATGTAATCACATCGGGTTCAGCTTGTTGAGAAATTTTCCCTGAATCTGAAATTTCTCCCTCAGACAAAACCTCCCTGGCCCCCTCAGACTGGTGTAGGGGCATTTCAGAACCATTATCATCAGCGTCCTCATGCTCTTCAGTATCTAAAACAGAGCAGTCGCGCTTACGCTGATAAGTGGGCATTTTGGCTAAAATGTTTTTGATAGAATTATCCATTACAGCCGTTAATTGTTGCATAGTAAGGAGTATTGGCGCGCTAGATGTACTAGGGGCCTCCTGAGTGGGCAAGACTCGTGTAGACGAAGGAGGGAATGATGCAGTACCATGCTTACTCCCCTCACTTGAGGAATCATCTTGGGCATCATATTCAGTGTCACATAAATCACATTTATTTAAATGAAAAGGAACCTTGGCTTCCCCACATTCAGAACACAGTCTATCTGGTAGTTCAGACATGTTAAACAGGCATAAACTTGATAACAAAGTACAAAAAACGTTTTAAAATAAAACCGTTACTGTCACTTTAAATTTTAAACTGAACACACTTTATTACTGCAATTGCGAAAAAGTATGAAGGAATTGTTCAAAATTCACCAAAATTTCACCACAGTGTCTTAAAGCCTTAAAAGTATTGCACACCAAATTTGGAAGCTTTAACCCTTAAAATACCCAGATTAAATGATTCCTCAAGGCTAAATATGTGTAATATATGAATCGATTTAGCCCAGAAAATGTCTACAGTCTTAATAAGCCCTTGTGAAGCCCTTATTTACTGTCTGAATAAAAATGGCTTACCGGATCCCATAGGGAAAATGACAGCTTCCAGCATTACATCGTCTTGTTAGAATGTGTCATACCTCAAGCAGCAAAAGACTGCTCACTGTTCCCCCAACTGAAGTTAATTCCTCTCAACAGTCCTGTGTGGAACAGCCATGGATTTTAGTAACGGTTGCTAAAATCATTTTCCTCATACAAACAGAAATCTTCATCTCTTTTCTGTTTCAGAGTAAATAGTACATACCAGCACTATTTTAAAATAACAAACTCTTGATTGAATAATAAAAACTACAGTTAAACACTAAAAAACTCTAAGCCATCTCCGTGGAGATGTTGCCTGTACAACGGCAAAGAGAATGACTGGGGTAGGCGGAGCCTAGGAGGGATCATGTGACCAGCTTTGCTGGGCTCTTTGCCATTTCCTGTTGGGGAAGAGAATATCCCACAAGTAAGGATGACGCCGTGGACCGGACACACCTATGTTGGAGAAATGAAGCATTTTCAGCCCCCGCAAGCCTAACAGCCCACAGGGAAAAAAGTCAAATTTTTAAGGTAAGAAAAATAATTGATTCAAGTGCATTATCCCAAATATGAAACTGACTGTCTGAAAATAAGGAATGTTGAACATCCTGAGTCAAGGCAAATAAATGTTTGAATTCATATATTTAGAACTTTATTAAAAAAGTGCCCAACCATAGCTTAGAGTGTCACAGAAAATAAGATTTACTTACCCCAGGACACTCATCTACATGTTTGTAGAAAGCCAAACCAGTACTGAAACGAAAATCAGCAGAGGTAATGGTATATATATAAGAGTATATCGAGATGAATCTCTACGACCGATAACAGAGAACCTATGAAATAGACCCCGTAGAAGGAGATCACTGCATTCAAAATAGGCAATACTCTCCTCACATCCCTCTGACATTCACTGCACGCTGAGAGGAAAACCGGGCTCCAACTTGCTGCGGAGCGCATATCAACGTAGAATCTAGCACAAACTTACTTCACCACCTCCCTTGGAGGCAAAGTTTGTAAAACTGATTTGTGGGTGTGGTGAGGGGTGTATTTATAGGCATTTTAAGGTTTGGGAAACTTTGCCCCTCCTGGTAGGAATGTATATCCCATACGTCACTAGCTCATGGACTATTGTTAATTACATGAAAGAAACATAAGCAGAAGATTCAAACTGAAACCGCTGCCTGAAGTACTTTTCTACCAAAAACTGCTTCAGAAGAAGAAAATACATCAAAATGGTAGAATTTAGTAAAAGTATGCAAAGAGGACCAAGTTGCTGCTTTGCAAATCTGGTCAACCGAAGCTTCATTCCTAAACGCCCAGGAAGTAGAAACTGACCTAGTAGAATGAGCTGTAATTCTTTGAGGCAGAGTTTTACCCGACTCAACATAGGCAAGATGAATTAAAGATTTCAACCAAGATGCCAAAGAAATGGCAGAAGCTTTCTGGCCTTTTCTAGAACCGGAAAAGATAACAAATAAAATAGAAGTCTTACGGAAAGATTTCGTAGCTTCAACATAATATTTCAAAGCTCTAACAACATCCAAAGAATGCAACGATTTCTCCTTAGAATTCTTAGGATTAGGACATAATGAAGGAACCACAATTTCTCTACTAATGTTGTTGGAATTCACAACTTTAGGTAAAAATTCAAAAGAAGTTCGCAACACCGCCTTATCCTGATGAAAAATCAGAAAAGGAGACTCACAAGAAAGAGCAGATAATTCAGAAACTCTTCTGGCAGAAGAGATGGCCAAAAGGAACAAAACTTTCCAAGAAAGTAATTTAATGTCCAATGAATGCATAGGTTCAAACGGAGGAGCTTGAAGAGCTCCCAGAACCAAATTCAAACTCCAAGGAGGAGAAATTGACTTAATAACAGGTTTTATACGAACCAAAGCTTGTACAAAACAATGAATATCAGGAAGAATAGCAATCTTTCTGTGAAAAAGAACAGAAAGAGCAGAGATTTGTCCTTTCAAAGAACTTGCGGACAAACCCTTATCTAAACCATCCTGAAGAGACTGTAAAATTCTCGGTATTCTAAAAGAATGCCAAGAAAAATGATGAGAAAGACACCAAGAAATATAAGTCTTCCAGACTCTATAACATATCTCTCGAGATACAGATTTACGAGCCTGTAACATAGTATTAATCACAGAGTCAGAGAAACCTCTTTGACCAAGAATCAAGCGTTCAATCTCCATACCTTTAAATTTAAGGATTTCAGATCCTGATGGAAAAAAGGACCTTGTGACAGAAGGTCTGGTCTTAACGGAAGAGTCCACGGTTGGCAAGAGGCCATCCGGACAAGATCCGCATACCAAAACCTGTGAGGCCATGCCGGAGCTACCAGCAGAACAAACGAGCATTCCTTCAGAATCTTGGAGATTACTCTTGGAAGAAGAACTAGAGGCGGAAAGATATAGGCAGGATGATACTTCCAAGGAAGTGATAATGCATCCACTGCCTCAGCCTGAGGATCCCGGGATCTGGACAGATACCTGGGAAGTTTCTTGTTTAGATGGGACGCCATCAGATCTATTTCTGGAAGTTCCCACATTTGAACAATCTGAAGAAATACCTCTGGGTGAAGAGACCATTCGCCCGGATGCAACGTTTGGCGACTGAGATAATCCGCTTCCCAATTGTCTATACCTGGGATATGAACCGCAGAGATTAGACAGGAGCTGGATTCCGCCCAAACCAAAATTCGAGATACTTCTCTCATAGCCAGAGGACTGTGAGTCCCTCCTTGATGATTGATGTATGCCACAGTTGTGACATTGTCTGTCTGAAAACAAATGAACGATTCTCTCTTCAGAAGAGGCCAAAACTGAAGAGCTCTGAAAATTGCACGGAGTTCCAAAATATTGATCGGTAATCTCACCTCCTGAGATTCCCAAACTCCTTGTGCCGTCAGAGATCCCCACACAGCTCCCCAACCTGTGAGACTTGCATCTGTTGAAATTACAGTCCAGGTCGGAAGCACAAAAGAAGCCCCCTGAATTAAACGATGGTGATCTGTCCACCATGTTAGAGAGTGTCGAACAATCGGTTTTAAAGATATTAATTGAGATATCTTCGTGTAATCCTTGCACCATTGCTTCAGCATACAGAGCTGAAGAGGTCGCATGTGAAAACGAGCAAAGGGGATCGCGTCCGATGCAGCAGTCATAAGACCTAGAATTTCCATGCATAAGGCTACCGAAGGGAATGATTGTGACTGAAGGTTTCGACAAGCTGCAATCAATTTTAGACGTCTCTTGTCTGTTAAAGACAGAGTCATGGACACTGAATCCATCTGGAAACCCAGAAAGGTTACCCTTGTCTGAGGAATCAAAGAACTTTTTGGTAAATTGATCCTCCAACCATGATCTTGAAGAAACAACACAAGTCGATTCGTATGAGATTCTGCTAAATGTAAAGACTGAGCAAGTACCAAGATATCGTCCAAATAAGGAAATACCACAATACCCTGTTCTCTGATTACAGACAGAAGGGCACCGAGAACCTTTGTAAAAATTCTTGGAGCTGTAGCTAGGCCAAACGGCAGAGCCACAAACTGGTAATGCTTGTCCAGAAAAGAGAATCTCAGGAACTGATAATGATCTGGATGAATCGGAATATGCAGATATGCATCCTGTAAATCTATTGTGGACATATAATTCCCTTGCTGAACAAAAGGCAAGATAGTCCTTACAGTTACCATCTTGAACGTTGGTATTCTTACATAACGATTCAATATTTTTAGATCCAGAACTGGTCTGAAGGAATTCTCCTTCTTTGGTACAATGAAGAGATTTGAATAAAACCCCATCCCCTGTTCCGGAACTGGAAATGGCATAATTACTCCAGTCAACTCTAGATCTGAAACACATTTCAGAAATGCTTGAGCTTTTACTGGATTTACTGGGACACGGGAAAGAAAAAATCTCTTTGCAGGAGGTCTCATCTTGAAACCAATTCTGTACCCTTCTGAAACAATGCTCTGAATCCAAAGATTGTGAACAGAATTGATCCAAATTTCCTTGAAAAAACGTAACCTGCCCCCTACCAGCTGAGCTGGAATGAGGGCCGCACCTTCATGTGGACTTAGAAGCAGGCTTTGCCTTTCTAGCTGGCTTGGATTTATTCCAGACTGGAGATGGTTTCCAAACTGAAACTGCTCCTGAGGATGAAGGATCAGGCTTTTGTTCTTTGTTGAAACGAAAGGAACGAAAACAATTATTAGCCCTGCTTTTACCTTTAGATTTTTTATCCTGTGGTAAAAAAGTTCCTTTCCCACCAGTAACAGTTGAAATAATGGAATCCAACTGAGAACCAAATAATTTGTTACCCTGGAAAGAAATGGAAAGTAAAGTTGATTTAGAAGCCATATCAGCATTCCAAGTTTTAAGCCATAAAGCTCTTCTAGCTAAAATAGCTAGAGACATAAACCTGACATCAACTCTGATAATATCAAAAATGGCATCACAGATAAAATTATTAGCATGCTGTAGAAGAATAATAATATCATGAGAATCATGATGTGTTACTTGTTGCGCTAAAGTTTCCAACCAGAAAGTTGAAGCTGCAGCAACATCAGCCAAAGATATAGCAGGTCTAAGAAGATTACCTGAACACAGATAAGCTTTTCTAGAAAGGATTCAATTTTCCTATCTAAAGGATCCTTAAACGAAGTACCATCTGACGTAGGAATAGTAGTACGTTTAGCAAGGGTAGAAATAGCCCCATCAACTTTAGGGATTTTGTCCCAAAATTCTAATCTGTCAGACGGCACAGGATATAATCGCTTAAAACGTTTAGAAGGAGTAAATGAATTACCCAATTTATCCCATTCTTTGGAAATTACTGCAGAAATAGCATTAGGAACAGGAAAAACTTCTGGAATAACCACAGGAGCTTTAAATACCTTATCCAAACGTTTAGAATTAGTATCAAGAGGACCAGAATCCTCTATTTCTAAAGCAATTAGAACTTCTTTAAGTAAAGAACGAATAAATTCCATTTTAAATAAATATGAAGATTTATCAGCATCAACCTCTGAGACAGAATCCTCTGAACCAGAAGAGTCATCAGAATCAGAATGATGATGATCATTTAAAAATTCATCTGTAGGGAGAGAAGTTTTAAAAGATTTTTTACGTTTGCTAGAAGGAGAAATAACAGACATAGCCTTCTTTATGGATTCAGAAACAAAATCTCTTATATTATCAGGAACATTCTGCACCTTAGATGTTGAAGGAACTGCAACAGGCAATGGTACTTTACTAAAGGAAATATTATCTGCTTTAACAAGTTTGTCATGACAATCAATACAAACAACAGCTGGAGGAATAGCTACCAAAAGTTTACAGCAGATACACTTAGCTTTGGTAGATCCAGCACTAGACAGCGATTTTCCTGTAGTATCTTTTGACTCAGATGCAACGTGAGACATCTTGCAATATGTAAGAGAAAAAACAACATATATATATAAAGCAAAATTGATCAAATTCCTTAAATGACAGTTTCAGGAATGGGAAAAAATGCCAAAGAACAAGCTTCTAGCAACCAGAAGCAATGAAAAAAGAGACTTAAATAATGTGGAGACAAAAGCGACGCCCATATTTTTCGTGCCAATAAGACGCCCACATTATTTGGCGCCTAAATGCTTTTTGGCGCCAAAATGACGCCACATCCGGAACGCCGACATTTTTGGCGCAAAATAACGTCAAAAAAATGACGCAACTTCCGGCGACACGTATGACGCCGGAAACGGAAACGAATTTTTTGCGCCAAAAAAGTCCGCGCCAAGAATGACGCAATAAAATGAAGCATTTTCAGCCCCCGCGAGCCTAACAGCCCACAGGGAAGAGTCAAATTTTTGAAGGTAAGAAAAAATGATTAAATCAAATGCATTATCCCAAATATGAAACTGACTGTCTGAAAATAAGGAAAGTTGAACATTCTGAGTCAAGGCAAATAAATGTTTGAATACATATATTTAGAACTTTATAAACAAAGTGCCCAACCATAGCTTAGAGTGTCACAGAAAATAAGATTTACTTACCCCAGGACACTCATCTACATGCTTGTAGAAAGCCAAACCAGTACTGAAACGAGAATCAGCAGAGGTAATGGTATATATAAGAGTATATCGTCGATCTGAAAAGGGAAGTAAGAGATGAATCTCTACGACCGATAACAGAGAACCTATGAAATAGACCCCGTAGAAGGAGATCACTGCATTCAAATAGGCAATACTCTCCTCACATCCCTCTGACATTCACTGCACGCTGAGAGGAAAACCGGGCTCCAACTTGCTGCGGAGCGCATATCAACGTAGAATCTAGCACAAACTTACTTCACCACCTCCATCGGAGGCAAAGTTTGTAAAACTGAATTGTGGGTGTGGTGAGGGGTGTATTTATAGGCATTTTGAGGTTTGGGAAACTTTGCCCCTCCTGGTAGGAATGTATATCCCATACGTCACTAGCTCATGGACTCTTGCTAATTACATGAAAGAAAAGAATTTTCCATGATAGAAGTTTGATATCGATAGAATGAAGGGGTTCAAACGGAACCCCTTGAAGAACTTTAAGAACCAAGTTTAAGCTCCATGGAGGAGCAACAGGTTTAAACACAGGCTTAATTCTAACTAAAGCCTGACAAAATGCCTGAACGTCTGGAACTTCTGCCAGACGCTTGTGTAAAAGAATAGACAGAGCAGAAATCTGTCCCTTTAAAGAACTAGCTGATAGTCCTTTGTCCAAACCCTCTTGGAGGAAGGACAATATCCTAGGAATCCTAACCCTACTCCATGAGTAATTCTTGGATTCACACCAATGAAGATATTTACGCCATATCTTGTGGTAAATTTTCCTGGTGACAGGCTTTCGTGCCTGTATTAAGGTATCAATTACTGACTCGGAGAAGCCACGCTTTGATAGGATCAAGCGTTCAATCTCCATGCAGTCAGTCTCAGAGAAAGCAGATTCGGATGATTGAAAGGACCTTGTATTAGAAGGTCTTGTCTCAGAGGCAGAGTCCATGGTGGAAAGGATGACATATCCACTAGGTCTGCATACCAGGTCCTGCGTGGCCACGCAGGCGCTATCAATATCACTGATGCTCTCTCCTGTTTGATCTTGGCAATCAGACGAGGGAGCAGAGGAAACGGTGGAAACACATAAGCCAGGTTGAAGAACCAAGGCGGTGCTAGAGCATCTATCAGTGCCGCTTCTGGGTCCCTGGACCTGGATCCGTAACAAGGAAGCTTGGCGTTCTGGCCATGAGATCCAATTCTGGTTTGCCCCAATGGAGAACCAATTGAGCAAACACCTCCGGATGGAGTTCCCACTCCCCGGATGAAAAGTCTGAGGACTTAGAAAATCCGCCTCCCAGTTCTCTACACCTGGGATATGGATAGCTGACAGGTGGCAAGAGTTAGTCTCTGCCCAGCGAATTATCTTGGAGACTTCTGACATCGCTAGGGAACTCCTGGTTCCCCCTTGATGGTTGATGTAAGCCACAGTCGTGATGTTGTCCGAATGAAATCTGATGAACCTCAGTGTTGCTAACTGAGGCCAAGCTAGAAGAGCATTGAATATTGCTCTTAACTCCAGAATATTTATTGGGAGGAGTTTCTCCTCCTGAGTCCATGAACCCTGAGCCTTCAGGGAGTTCCAGACTGCACCCCAACCTAGAAGGCTGGCATCTGTTGTTACAATTGTCCAATCCGGTCTGCGAAAGGTCATACCCTTGGACAGATGGGCCCGAGATAACCACCAGAGAAGAGAATCTCTGGTTTCCTGATCCAGATTTAGTAGAGGGGACAAATCTGTGTAATCCCCATTCCACTGACTGAGCATGCATAATTGCAGCGGTCTGAGATGCAGGCGCGCGAATGGCACTATGTCCATCGCCGCTACCATGGGGCGCATAATGGAGTGAAGAACACGGCAAGCATTTAGAAGTTTTAATAACCTGGACTCCGTCAGGTAAATTTTCATTTCTACAGAATCTATAAGAGTCCCTAGGAAGGAAACCCTTGTGAGAGGAGATAGAGAACTCTTTTCTTCGTTCACTTTCCACCCATGCGACCTCAGGAATGCCAGAACTATCTCTGTATGAGATTTGGCAATTTGAAAGCTTGACGCCTGTATCAGGATGTCGTCCAGGTAAGGAGCCACCGCTATGCCTCGCGGTCTTAGGACCGCCAGAAGAGAGCCCAGAACCTTTGTAAAATTTTTGGGGCTGTGGCCAACCCGAATGGAAGAGCTACAAATTGGTAATGCCCGTCTAGAAAGGCAAACCTCAGGAACTGATGATGATTCTTGTGAATCAGAATGTGAAGGTAGGCATCCTTTAAGTCCACTGTGGTCATGTACTGACCCTCTTGGATCATGGGTAAAATGGTTTGAATAGTTTCCATCTTGAATGACGGAACTCTGAGGAATTTGTTTAGGATCTTTAAATCCAAAATTGGTCTGAAGGTTCCCTCTTTTTTGGGAACCACAAACAGATTTGAATAAAACCCCTGTCCTTGTTCCGACCGCGGAACTGGATGGATCACTCCCATTACAAGGAGATCTTGTACGCAGCTTAGGAATGCCTCTTTCTTTATCTGGTTTGCAGATAATCTTGAAAGGTGAAATCTCCCTTGTGGAGGAGAAGCTTTGAAGTCCAGAAGATATCCCTGAGATATGATCTCCAACGCCCAGGGATCCTGAACATCTCTTGACCACGCCTGGGCGAAGAGAGAGAGTCTGCCCCCTACTAGATCCGTTGTCGGATAGGGGGCCGCTCCTTCATGCTGTCTTAGAGGCAGCAGCAGGCTTTCTGGCCTGCTTGCCCTTGTTCCAGGACTGGTTAGGTTTCCAGGCCTGCTTGGATTGAGCAAAAGTTCCCTCTTGTTTTGAAGCAGAGGAAGTTGATGCTGCACCTGCCTTGAAATTTCGAAAGGCACGAAAATTAGACTGTTTGGCCTTTGATTTGGCCCTGTCCTGAGGAAGGGTATGACCCTTACCTCCAGTAATGTCAGCAATAATTTCTTTCAAACCAGGCCCGAATAAGGTCTGCCCCTTGAAAGGAATGTTGAGTAATTTAGACTTTGAAGTCACATCAGCTGACCAGGATTTGTGCCATAGCGCCCTGCGCGCCTGGATGGCGAATCCGGAATTCTTAGCCGTTAGTTTAGTCAAATGAACAATGGCATCAGAAACAAATGAGTTAGCTAGCTTAAGAGTTAGCTAGCTTCAGTCAATGGAGCTGTATGGATGGCCTCTTCCAGGGCCTCAAACCAGAATGCGGCCGCAGCAGTGACAGGCGCAATGCATGCAAGGGGCTGTAAAATAAAACCTTGTTGAATAAACATTTTCTTAAGGTAACCCTCTAATTTTTTATCCATTGGATCTGAAAAAGCACAACTGTCCTCAACCGGGATAGTGGTACGCTTTGCTAAAGTAGAAACTGCTCCCTCCACCTTAGGGACTGTCTGCCATAAGTCCCGTGTAGTGGCATCTATTGGAAACATTTTTCTAAATATAGGAGGTGGGGAAAAGGGCACACCGGGCCTATCCCACTCCTTACTAATAATTTCTGTAAGCCTTTTAGGTATTGGAAAAACATCAGTATTCACTGGCACTTCATAGTATTTATCCAGCCTACACATTTTCTCTGGCACTGCAATTGTGTCACAGTCATTCAGAGCAGCTAATACCCCCCCAAGCAATACACGGAGGTTCTCAAGCTTAAATTTAAAATTAGAAATCTCTGAATCAGGTCTCCCCGATTCAGAGACGTCACCCACAGACTGAAGCTCTCCGTCCTCAGGTTCTGCATATTGTGACGCAGTATCAGACATGGCTCTTACAGCATCTACGCGCTCTGTATCTCGTCTAACCCCAGAGCTATCGCGCTTGCCTCTCAAGTCAGGCAATCTGGATAATACCTCTGACAGGGTATTATTCATGATTGCAGCCATGTCCTGCAAAGTAATCGCTATGGGCGTCCCTGATGTACTTGGCGCCATATTAGCGTGCGTCCCTTGAGCGGGATGCGAAGGGTCCGACACGTGGGGAGAGTTAGTCGGCATAACTTCCCCCTCGACAGACCCCTCTGGTGACAATTCTTTTATAGATAAAGACTGATCTTTACTGTTTAAGGTGAAATCAATACATTTAGTACACATTCTCCTATGGGGCTCCACCATGGCTTTTAAACATAATGAACAAGTATCCTCTGTTTCAGACATGTTTGTACAGACTAGCAATGAGACTAGCAAGCTTGGAAAACACTTTAAAGCAAGTTAACAAGCAATATAAAAAACGTTACTGTGCCTTTAAGAGAAACAAATTTTGACAAAATTTGAAATAACAGTGAAAAAAGGCAGTTACACTAACAAAATTTTTTCAGTGTATGTAAAAAGTCAGCAGAGCATTGCACCCACTTGCAAATGGATGATTAACCCCTTAATACCAAAAACGGAATAATAAATGACAAAAACGATTTTTAAACACAGTCACAACAACTCCTACAGTCTACTGTGGTTGTTACCCTCCTCAAACATGACTTTGAAGCCTTTTGAGCCCTTCAGAAATGTCCTGTATCATGCAGAAGGAAGCAGAGTGTCTCAGTCTGTAATTCTAGCTGCACAGAAATAGGCCCCTCCCACACATATTACAACAGTGGAAAGCCTCAGGAAACTGTTTCTAGGCAAAAATCAAGCCAGCCATGTGGAAAAAAACTAGGCCCCAATAAGTTTTGTCACCAAACATATATAAAAACGATTAACATGCCAGCAAACGTTTTATATTACACCTTTATAAGAGTATGTATCTCTGTTAATAAGCCTGATACCAGTCGCTATCACTGCATTTAAGGCTTAACTTACATTAATCCGGTATCAGCAGCATTTTTCTAGCAAATTCCATCCCTAGAAATATGTTAACTGCACATACCTTATTGCAGGAAAACCTGCACGCCATTTCCCCTCTGAAGTTACCTCACTCCTCAGAATATGTGAGAACGGCAGTGGATCTTAGTTACTTCTGCTAAGATCATAGAAATCACAGGTGGATTCTTCTTCTAATGCTGCCTGAGATGAAACAGTACACTCCTGTACCATTTAAAAATAAACTTTTGATTGAAGTTAAAAAACTAACTATAATACACCACTCTCCTCTTACTACGTCCATCTTTGTTGATAGTTGCAAGAGAATGACTGGATATGGCAGTGAGGGGAGGAGCTATATAGCAGCTCTGCTGTGGGTGATCCTCTTGCAACTTCCTGTTGGGAAGGAGAATATCCCACAAGTAATGGATGATCCGTGGACTGGATACACTTAACAAGAGAAATTGGGTTTAGAATTCTTTTAACATAAAAATATCTTGGATATCTATATGCAGTGGTAAATAAACATCTTTAAAAGGTTAGGGGGAAAAATATCTAGTCCACTCTTAAAATAACAGATATATACTTAAAGTGGTTGAATTTGGTACATATCCCAATTAATTAAAATAGAAAGAAAAACAAAAGGCAAAAGGGCTAAAGACTATATATCAGTAACAGGACACAGCCTTACACATTTATCTATAGAGTACATATATCAGCAATAGCAAGAGATCCACTAAAAATTGTGAAAACAGGTAATAGTGACATCAATTCATATAACAAATGCAATCAATCTAGGGCTAGGTTTAAATTACAAGCTGGGCACTATATTATGCAAAGCATAGTCCCTAATCCCCTGATTTAATATAAACAATCCAAATTATGACTCCTATTTTATTTCTGGGTTGCACAAAAGACAG
This sequence comes from Bombina bombina, assembly GCF_027579735.1. NCBI lineage: Eukaryota > Metazoa > Chordata > Amphibia > Anura > Bombinatoridae > Bombina > Bombina bombina. The sequence goes on along the minus strand of NC_069502.1, from coordinate 123,381,048 downwards.
GAGTTGTAGTAAACTTAAAAAGAAACTTATAGTGTCCTGAAAACGTGAAAAGTAAAATGTCTGTAGACATCCTTTAGGTGAAGGGCATAACCATAAAACACAATACCATGTGCAGGAGCTCATTGGAGTAAATCAGATGGTGTTGTGCACAAACCAACTAATCGATTATGAGATTCATTGACAACTATTTTCATAATCGATTATTATCGATTATGCCGATTAGTTGTTGCAGCTCTAATTATACCCAAATTAAGGCACGCAGGATACTAAAATTAATAGAATGTTTATATAAATAACAAACAGGAGCAATGAGCAAAGCTAAAAAAAACACAATTTATGCTTACCTGATAAATTTCTTTCTTTCCGGACATGAAGAGTCCACAACATCATTCCAATTAATAGTGGGAATATCACTCCTGGCCAGCAGGAGGAAGCAAAAAGCACCCCATACCCCTACCCATAATCCCCAGTCATTCGACGGAAGGGAAATGGAAAAAGGAATAACACAAAGGTGTAGGAGGTGCCTGAGGTTTAGTCAAAAATAACTGGTGGGTGGGGTCGTGGACTCTCCATGTCCGGAAAGAAAGAAATGTATCAGGTAAGCATACATTTTGTTTTCTTTCCTAAGACATGGAGAGTCCACAAAGTCATTCCAATTACTAGTGGGAACCAACACCCAAGCTAGAAGACACAGAATGAATAGGGAGGGAAAAAAAGACAAGCAGACATAAATATAAGGCACCACCGCTTGAAGAACCTTTCTCCCAAAAGAGGCCTCAGTCGAGGCAAAAATATCAAATTTGTAAAATTTTGAAAAAGTATGCAGAGAGGATCAAGTTGCATCCTTGCAAATCTGTTCCACAGAAGCTTCATTTTTGAAAGCCCAAGAAGAGGAGATAGCCCTAGTGGAATGATTGGTAATTCTATCAGGAGGCTGCTGTCCAGCAGTTTCATAAGCAAAACGAATCAGACTTCTCAATCAGAGGGAAAGAGAAGTAGCAGTAGCCTTCTGACCCTTACGCTTTCCTGAGAAACAAACAAACGTGTAAGAAGACTGGCAAAAATCCTTAGTCGTCTGCAGGTAGAATTTTAGAGCACGCACAACATCCAAGTTGTGCAACAGACGTTCCTTATGAGAAGAAGGATTAGGACATAGAGAAGGAACAACAATTTCCTGATTAATATTTCTATTAGAAACCACTTTAGGGAGAAACCCCAATTTAGTATGAAGAACCGCCTTATTAGCATGAAAGATAAGGTAAGGAGAATCACACTGCAAAGCAGAGAGTTCTGAAACTCTCAGAGCAGAAGAAATAGCAATAAGAAACAAAACCTTCCAAGATAACAGCTTAATATCTATGGAATGCATTGGCTCAAACCGAGCCTGCTGCAAAACTTTAAGAACAAGATTAAGGCACCAAGGAGGAGCAACAGGTTTAAACACAGGCCTGATTCTGACCAGGGCCTGACAAAAAGATTGAACATCTGGCACATCCGCCAGGCGCTTATGAAAAAGAATAGATAATGCAGAAATCTGACCTTTCAGAGAACTTGCTGAAAACCCTTTCTCCAGACCTTCCTGGAGAAAAGACAAAATCCTATGAATCCTGACCCTACTCCAAGAGTAGCCTTGAGATTCACACCAATAAAGGTATTTACACCATACCTTACGGTAAATTTTTCGTGTGACAGGCTTGCAAGCCTGAATCATAGTCTCAATGATCGACTCCGAAAACCCACGCTTAGTCAAAACTAAGCATTCAATCTCCAAGCAGTCAGATTCAGGCAAACAAGATTTTGATGGAGGAATGGACCCTGAGTTAGAAGGTCCTTCCTCAAAGGTAACCTCCAAGGTGGAAGAGATGACATCTTCACCAGGTGTGCATACCAGATCCTGTGAGGCCATGCAGGAGCTATTAGAATTACTGACGCTCTCTCCTGTTTGATACGAGCAATGATTCGTGGAAGGAGCGCAAACCGAGGAAACAGGTATGCTAAATCAAAATTCCAAAGAACCGCCAGAGCATCTATCAAAGCTGCCTGTGGATCTCTTGACCTTGAAACGTACCTTGGAAGCTTGCCGTTCTGTCGAGATACCATCAGATCCAACTCTGGCACCCCCCACTTGAGGGTTAACCTGGAGAACACCTCCGGCTGGAGAGCCCACTCCCCGGGATGAAATGTCTGTCTGCTCAGGAAATCCGCTTCCCAGTTGTCCACTCCTGGAATGTGGATGGCAGATAGACAACAATTGTGAGCTTCCGCCCACTGAATAATCCGAGACACCTCCTTCATGGCTAAGGAACTCCGAGTTCCTCCCTGGTGGTTAATGTAAGCCACTGAGGTGATATTGTCTGATTGGAACCTGATAAAACGGGCTAAGGACAACTGAGGCCAAGCCATCAGAACATTGAATCGCTCTCAACTCCAAGATGTTTATGGGGAGAGCAGACTCCTCCCGAGTCAATAGTCCCTGTGCCTTGTCCATGGAAGTGACCATCAGACCAATTACCTCCATACACTAGGCCACTGATGACCGAACAGTAGACTGTAGAGAGAGGCAAGAGGAGAGAAGCTTAAATATTCTGACCTCCATCAGAAAAATCATCATAGATAGGAAATCTATGATGGTCCCTAAGAAACAGACCCTTGTAGCTGGAACAAGGGAACTATTCTTCAGATTTAGTTTCCATCCGTGGGAACATAGAAAAGACAACAACAAGATCTCTGTATGAGAGTTTGCTTGATGAAATGAAGGCATCTGAACCAATATGTCGTCCAGGTAGGGCGCCACTGCAATTCCCCGAGACCCGACCACTGCCAAGAGAGCCGCAGAACCTTTGAGAAAATTCTGGGAGCTGTGGCAAGGCCAAAACGGAAGAGCCACAAACTGAAAGCGCTTGTCTAGAAAAGCGAATCTCAGGAATTTGTGATGATCCCGGTGAATGGGAACATGAAGATATGCGTCCTTCAGGTCTATGGTCGTCATAGACCTGAAGGACGCATATGAACCAAAGGAAGAATGGAACAAATGGTTTCCATTTTGAAGGACGGTACCCTGAGAAATTTGTTAAGACACTTCAGGTCTAAAATGGGGAAAATTCCCTCTTTTTTGGGAACCACAAACAGATTGGAATAAAATCCTAGACCCTGTTCCTTTAGTGGAACTGGAACAATAACTCCTAGGGAAAAAAGGTAATGAAACGCAGTTCAAGAATGCCTCTCTTTTTACCTGGTCTGCAGATAATCTTGAGAGGTGAAATCTGCCCCTGGGAGGGCAAGATTTGAATTCTATTTCGTAACCCTGAGATACTATGTCCACAGCCCAAGGATCTAGGACATCTCGTATCCACGCTTCATGAAACAGAGAAAGTCTGCCCCCCACTTGATCCGATCCCGGACCGGGGGCAGACCCTTCATGCTGACTTGGACTCAGCTGATGGTTTCTTTGATTGCTTCCCCCTGTTCCTAGATTGATTGGGTTCAAACTTAGACGTCTCCTGTTTGAAAGTGGCAGAGGAAGACTTTTGACCTTTAAAGTTACGAAAGGAACGGAAATTACTTTGACGTCCTTTAAGTCTGTTCTTCTTGTCTTGTTGTAGAAAAGACCCTTTTCCACTCGTAATATCAGAAATTATTTCTTCCAGCCCAGGACCAAACAAGGTTTTACCCCTGTAAGGAAGCGCCAGAAGCTTGGACTTGGAGTTAACATAAGCTGATCAAGATTTTAGCCACAAAGCCCTGTGGGCAAGGACAGTGAAACCAGATATATTGGCTCCCAGTCTAATAACCTGCATATAAGCATCAGAAATAAAGAAATTGGCTAGTTTAAGAGCCTTAATCCAATCTTGGATCTCCTCCAACGGAGTCTCTTCTAAAATTGATTCAGACAAGGCATTGCACCAAAAGGATGCTGCACTTGCTACTGTGGCAAAACAAACTGTGGGTTGCCATTGAAGACTCTGATGAACAGAAATCTATTTCAAATAAGCCTCCAGCTTCTTGACCATGGGATCCTTAAAGGAACAGCTATCCTCTATAGGGATCGTAGTTCTCTTAGCCAGAGTAGAAATAGCCCCTTCTACCTTAGGCACCATGCGCCATGAATCTTTAATGGAGTCAGCAACAGGAAACATCTTTTTCTTCTACTAGATACGACGAGTCCACGGATTCATACTTACTTGTAGAATATTATCCTCCTGCTAACAGGAAGTGGCAAAGAGCACCACAGCAGAGCTGTATATATAGCTCCTCCCTTCTCTCCACCCCCAGTCATTCTCTTTGCCTATACTAGTAATAGGAAGAGGTAAAGTGAAAGAGGTGATAAAATGATAGTTTTTATTTTCTTCAAGCAAGACTTTATTTTAAATGGTACCGGTGAGTGCTATTTTACCTCAGGCAGCAGATGGAAGAAGATTTCTGCCTGGAGGTTGATGATCTTAGCAGTTGTCACTAAGATCCAGAGGAGTTTCCACAGAATGGCTGAGGAGTACTTGAGAAGCTTCAGTGTGGGAAACGTTTTTCATGCTTTGAGGTATGTTCAGTCATTTATTTCTGGAGAGACTGTGATATTTCAGAACAGGCTGACAGTTACCATGAGGGAAGGGGTAAGCAAGAATCCTATATATATGAAGGGGTATTACTGGGACCTGTATATTATTGTGTATGGGCTAAAATGCAGCAAAGGAATGGCAGCATGGTTGACACTGGGGCAACATAACGTTTTTATAAAGAAACGTTTTTATGTTCAATTGTATTGGAGGGTTTCACATGGCTTATATGTTTATTTGGGGATACAAAAAAAACCACATGGCTAGTTCCTATACCGCTTTACAGCGGTTTTGTTTGGCAGAGACACATCGCATAGGATGGGCGGGGCCTAATTTTCGCGCCTCAGATACGCAGTTGATTTTCACATGAAGACAGCAAACTTCAGCTCCGGCGGGCCCAAACTAAAGACATAACCTAACAAAGTTATAGTGAGATTTCTCAGACCCCTGAGGGCAGGTAGGCGCCACAGCAGAGCTGTGGCGAGGTGCAGGGGGTTGCTAATCTATTTTTATAACGTTTTTGGGTAACGTTTTTCTCATAGAGGGATAATTTGTCCCTTACTTGTGGTGCAATCTTAGGTTACAAAATAAGATACATATATGCTAAAATTGTGAGAGTTATAACATTTTAAAGCAGATTTTGAAAAATTGTGCGCTTTTTTACTTCTTAAAGGCACAGTAACGTTTTTCAAAATTGTTGTTTTTTTCATTAAAGTGTTTTCAAAACTTTTTGTGGTTATTACTAGCCTGTTCAACATGTCTGACATTGAGGAAAGTCAATGCTCTATGTGTTTAGAAGCCATTGTGGAACCCCCACTTACATTGTGTCCCTCATGTACATCACAGGACACATTATTTCACAACAGGTTCACCTCATGGTATCAGTTAAGATGATACATTAATATTCACATCGCACTAAAGATCGGGGTGTGCTACTGGCTAGCAAAACATAGCCTTTGACTATGTTTATTTAAACATCTTATTTTTTTAATCCGTATCCGGTGCGATATTAACGTAGCGCCTTACACAAATTGTGACAGCTTTGAAACATAAAACATGTCAGCAGTTGATATGGCTACGTTGATATATCGCTCTGAATCGGAGATAACATATGTTGCTTTTAACTTTGAATTTCACATTGTATATGTGTGTGGTTCTAAATTGGATATAACATATGTTACTTTAAATCTTAAATTTCACATTTTGTAAGTGTGTATTTCTCTGTTCCAGCCTCATCACATATTCTTAAGGATACATATTTTATTATTATGTATTAACAACTTGAAGTTATTTAATCATTTCTGGGATCATTGGGATTAAGGATTTCTTATCTTTTATTTTTCATTTTTTGGTTCTTATTTATATGTTTTCATGTTTTTTAAAGACATTAATATACACCATTTGTTTAATTATATATTACACTGCTTATTGTGGATATATATATCATTTTCTCACTTTATTTACCCTATATACCTGCCGTGTATAGCACCTTTTGATATAAGATATAAAAAACTGAATTTATACAATTATGGTTAATCATATTTTAATGTGTGCTAACACGGCGAGTGCTACGGGATAATATAATTGTGAGGACTGGCCACCCCTTTAAGAATCCATAACAGGTGTGTCCGGTTACAGGTGTATACACGCAACAGGAAATGCCTTGTCTTTAAAATAATCATTTGTTTTACTTTGCTTAGTCCCTGACGAAGTGCCTACGGGCAGGAAACGCGTCAGACGTTCTCATCCTTTCTGGCTCTCTTCGGAGCTTCCATGTACCTAGTCTATACTTTTGACTTTGAATAAAGTCGTTTTACTTCCTTTCTTTGTGGCGGATGTGATTTCTTTGCAGCAGGCACCTACATTTCTTTACAAAAACATAATTTATGTAAGAACTTACCTGATAAATTAATTTCTTTCATATTAGCAAGAGTCCATGAGCTAGTGACGTATGCGATATACATTCCTACCAGGAGGGGCAAAGTTTCCCAAACCTCAAAATGCCTATAAATACACCCCTCACCACACCCACAAATCAGTTTAACGTATAGCCAAGAAGTGGGGTGATAAGAAAAAAGTGCGAAAGCATAAAAAATAAGGAATTGGAATAATTGTGCTTTATACAAAAAAATCATAACCACCACAAAAAAGGGTGGGCCTCATGGACTCTTGCTAATATGAAAGAAATGAATTTATCAGGTAAGTTCTTACATAAATTATGTTTTCTTTCATGTAATTAGCTAGTGACGTATGGGATAATGACTACCCAAGATGTGGATCTTCCACGCAAGAGTCACTAGAGAGGGAGGGATAAAATAAAGACAGCCAATTCCGCTGAAAAAAATCCACACCCAAAATAAAGTTTAAATCTTATAATGAAAAAAACTGAAATTATAAGCAGAAGAATCAAACTGAAACAGCTGCCTGAAGTACTTTTCTACCAAAAACTGCTTCAGAAGAAGAAAACACATCTAAACGCCCAGGAAGTAGAAACTGACCTAGTAGAATGAGCTATAATCCATTGAGGCGGAGTTTTACCCGACTCGACATAGGCATGATGAAACAAAGATTTTAACCAAGATGCCAAAGAAATGGCAGAAGCCTTCTGACCTTTCCTAGAACCGAAAAAGATAACAAATAGACTAGAAGTCTTTCGGAAATCCTTAGTAGCTTCAACATAATATTTCAAAGCTCTAACTACATCCAAAGAATGCAAAGACTTTTCCTTAGAATTCTTAGGATTAGGACACAATGAAGGAACCACAATTTCTCTACTAATGTTGTTAGAATTCACAACCTTAGGTAAAAATTTAAAAGAAGTTCGCAACACCGCCTTATCCTGATGAAAAATCAGAAAAGGAGACTCACAATAAAGAGCAGATAATTCAGAAACTCTTCTAGCAGAAGAGATGGCCAAAAGAAACAAAACTTTCCAAGAAAGTAATTTAATGTCCAGCGAATGCATAGGTTCAAACGGAGGAGCATGAAGAGCCCCCAGAACCAAATTCAAACTCCAAGGAGGAGAGATTGACTTAATAACAGGTTTTATATGAGCCAAAGCTTGTACAAAACAATGAATATCAGGAAGACTAGCAATCTTTCTGCGAAAAAGAACAGAAAGAGCAGAGATTTGACCTTATCCAAACCATCCTGAAGAAACTGTAAAATTCTAGGAATTCTAAAAAAATGGCAAGAAAAATGATGAGAAAAACACCAAGAAATTAAAATCTTCTAGACTCGATAATATATCTTCCTAGATACAGTTTTACGAGCCTGTAACATAGTATTAATCACAGAGTCAGAGAAACCTCTATGACTGAGAATCAAGCGTTCAATCTCCATACCTTCAAATTTAAGGATTTGAGAACCTGATGGAAAAAAGGACCTTGCGATAGAAGGTCTGGTCTTAACGGAAGAGTCCACGGTTGGCAAGTGGCCATCCGGACAAGATCCGCATACCAAAACCTGTGAGGCCATGCTGGAGCCACCAGCAGAATAAACGAACGTTCCTTTAGAATCTTGGAAAAAGAACTATAGGCGGAAAGATATAAGCAGGATGATACTTCCAAGGAAGTGACAATGCATCCACTGCTTCCGCCTGAGGATCCCTGGATCTGGACAGATACCTGGGAAGCTTCTTGTTTAGATGAGAAGCCATCAGATCTATTTCTGGAAGTCCCTATATTTGAACAATATGAAGAAATACCTCTGGGTGAAGAAACCATTCGCCCGGATGTAGCGTTTGGCGACTGAGATAATCCGCTTCCCAATTGTCTATACCTGGGATATGAACCGCAGAAATTAGACAGGAGCTGGATTCCGCCCATACAAGTATTCGAGAGACTTCTTTCATAGCCAGAGGACTGTGAGTTCCTCCTTGATGATTGACATATGCCACGATTGTGACATCATCCGTCTAGAAACAAATGAACGACTATCTCTTTAGAAGAGGCCCCGACTGAAGAGCTCTGAAAATTGCACGGAGTTCCAAAAATGTTGATTGGTAATCTCACCTCCTGAGATTCCCAAACCCCTTGTGCTGTCAGAAACCCCCATACAGTTCCCCAACCTCTCAGACTTGCATCTGTTGAGATCACAGTCTAGGTTGGAAGAACAAAAGAAGCGCCCTGAACTAAACGATGGTGGTCTGTCCACCACGTCAGAGAGTGTCGAACAATCGGTTTTAAAGATATTGAGATATCTTTATATAATCCCTGCACCACTGGTTCAGCATACAGAGCTGAAGAGGTCGCATGTGAAAACGAGCAAAGGGGATCGCGTCCAATGCAGCAGTCATAAGACCTAGAATTTCCATGCATAAGGCTACCGAAGGGAAAGATTGAGACTAAAGGTTTCGATAAGCTGAAACCAATTTCAGACGCCTCTTGTCCGTCATAGACAGAATCAAGAACACTAAATCTATCAGGAAACCTAAAAAGGTTACCCTTGTCTGAGGAATCAAACAAACTTTTTGGTAAATTGATCCTCCAACCATGTTCTTGAAGAAACAACACTTATAAAAGACTGGAAAGGTTCTTTCTAGTGAAAATGAGCAAAGGGAATTGAATCCAATGCTGTGGCCATAAGACCTAAAACTTCTATGCATATATAGCAACTGAAGGAAATAATAGAGACTAAAGGTACCGATAGACGGAACCCAATAACATTATCCCTTGTCTGATAGAGACAAGGACAGTGACACAAACTATCTGGAAACCTAAAAAAAGGTGACCCTTGTGTGAGGAATCAAAAGCTTTTGAAAAGAAGATCCTCTAACTATGTCCTGAAGAGTAAGTGAATCATATGAGATTCCGCATCCTCAGAAAATAATCTGAATGAAAACAGAAAAATGAAAATATGAAAAAAAATAATGCTATCAATGACCATAAAAAGGCAAAATAGTTTGAATAAAACTCCAAAACCCGGTTCCTCAAAAGGAACTGGAAGAAATACCCCAGAAGATTCCAGGTCTGAGCAGCGCTTGAACCCCATGGGTGCCCAGCCATGCTTCAACAGTACCCAAAATATATAGCACAGAAACACAGTTAAAGAAAGTGTTAGCCTTACTGGAATAAAATCAAAGAAATTTGGACAAAATAAATTTCAAAGAAGCCTTAACCTGCCCCTTACCAGCCAAGCTGGAATACGGCACGTACATCGCAAAATTAGGGAGCTGATTTCGAACTCCAAATATAGACATGTTACTTGGGAAAGAACTCAGGAATTCGTTCCTTAATAAGAACAACCAAACCAGTATAAGCTTAAAGTTTTAGTCTTAGAATTCAACCTTGAAGCCCAGAGTAACAGTTAAGAATTGAATCCAATTATAAAACAAATAATTGATTATCTTAGATCAAAAGAAATATGGATTTTTTTTATTTTTTTTTTAAAAATCACAAAATTCTTCTAGCTAAAAAAGCTAAATACATAGATTAACCCTCATTTGCGAAAATATTCAATAAAATGAAGACACAAATGAAATTATTAGCATGATAGTCCAGTTTAAAGGACCAGCCAATACAGTGGACTTGCATAATCAATAAATGCAAAACAACAAGATAAATGCAACAGCACCTAGTCTAGTAAATGTTGTCCCTTTAACAATGCTAAAATAAATCATAATCTGAAACTTGATCTTAAAGTAAACAGAGAAAATGAAGCAATTGCAATATCCAAATAAATCACAGGACCAAGAAAAGTACCTGAAACTAAATAATTTTCCATAAATAAGATACAACTATCTAAAGGAAAATAAATACTATTTTGCTATAGAAACAATAGCATAATTAGTAGAATTAGAGATAGCCCCAATAAATTGGAGAACCCTCCAAATTGAGTTTAACTGCTGGCAAAGAAACATAATTTATGCTTACCTGATAAATTTATTTCTCTTGTAGTGTGTTCAGTCCACGGGTCATCCATTACTTATGGGATATATTCTCCTTCCCAACAGGAAGTTGCAAGAGGATCACCCAAGCAGAGCTGCTATATAGCTCCTCCCCTCACATGTCATATCCAGTCATTCGACCGAAACAAGACGAGAAAGGAGAAACTATAGGGTGCAGTGGTGACTGGAGTTATAATTTAAAATTTAGAACCTTCCTCAAAAAGACAGGGCGGGCCGTGGACTGAACACACTACAAGAGAAATAAATTTATCAGGTAAGCATAAATTATGTTTTCTCTTGTTAAGTGTGTTCAGTCCACGGGTCATCCATTACTTATGGGATACCAATACCAAAGCTAAAGTACACGGATGATGGGAGGGACAAGGCAGGAACATTAAACAGAAGGAACCACTGCCTGTAGAACCTTTCTCCCAAAAACAGCCTCCGATGAAGCAAAAGTGTCAAATTTGTAAAATTTGGAAAAAGTATGAAGTGAAGACCAAGTTGCAGCCTTGCAAATCTGTTCAACAGAGGCCTCATTCTTAAAGGCCCAGGTGGAAGACACAGCTCTAGTGGAATGAGCTGTAATTCTTTCAGGAGGCTGCTGTCCAGCAGTCTCATAGGCTAAGCGTATTATGCTATGAAGCCAAAAAGAGAGAGAGGTAGCCGAAGCCTTTTGACCTCTCCTCTGTCCAGAGTAAACGACAAACAGAGAAGAAGTTTGTCGAAAATCTTTAGTTGCCTGTAAGTAGAACTTCAGGGCACGGACCACGTCTAGATTATGCAAAAGACGTTCTTTCTTTGAAGAAGGATTAGGACATAACTATGGAACAACAATCTCTTGATTGATATTCCTGTTAGAAACAACCTTAGGTAAAAACCCAGGTTTAGTACGCAGGACTACCTTGTCTGAATGAAAGATCAGATAAGGAGAATCACAATGTAAGGCAGATAATTCAGAGACTCTTCCAGCCGAGGAAATAGCCATCAAAAACAGAACTTTCCAAGATAAAAGCTTAATATCAATGGAATGAAGGGGTTCAAACGGAACACCCTGAAGAACTTTAAGAACCAAGTTTAAGCTCCACGGAGGAGCAACAGTTTTAAACACAGGCTTAATCCTAGCCAAAGCCTGACAAAAAGCCTGGACGTCTGGATTCTCTGCCAGACGCTTGTGTAAAAGAATAGACAGAGCAGAAATCTGTCCCTTTAGAGAACTAGCGGATAAGCCCTTTTCTAAACCCTCTTGTAGAAAAGACAATATCCTAGGAATCCTAACCTTACTCCATGAGTAACTCTTGGATTCACACCAATATAAATATTTACGCCATATCTTGTGGTAAATTTTTCTGGTAACAGGTTTCCGAGCCTGTATTAATGTATCAATAACCGAATCCGAAAACCCACGCTTTGATAGAATCAAGCGTTCAATTTCCAAGCAGTCAGCCTCAGAGAAATTAGGTTTGGATGGTTGAAAGGACCCTGTATTAGAAGGTCCTGCCTCAGGGGTAGAGACCATGGTGGACAGGACGACATGTCCACTAGGTCTGCATACCAGGTCCTGCGTGGCCACGCAGGCGCTATCAGAATCACCGATGCTCTCTCCTGTTTGATCCTGGCAATCAGTCGAGGTAGCAACGGAAAAGGTGGAAACACATAAGCTATGTTGAAAACCCAAGGGGCTGCTAGTGCATCTACCAGCACCGCACCCGGGTCCCTGGACCTGGATCCGTAACAAGGAAGCTTGGCGTTCTGGCGAGATGCCATGAGATCCAGATCCGGTTTGCCCCAACAACGAATCAGTTGAGCAAATACCTCCGGGTGAAGTTCCCACTCCCCCGGATGAAAGGTCTGTCGACTTAGAAAATCCGCCTCCCAGTTCTCCACGCCTGGGATGTAGATTGCTGACAGGTGGCAAGAGTGAGACTCTGCCCAGTGAATTATCTTCGAGACTTCCAACATCGCTAGGGAACTCCTGGTTCCCCCTTGATGATTGATGTAAGCCACAGTCGTGATGTTGTCCAACTGAAATCTGATGAACCTCAGTGTTGCTAACTGAGGCCAAGTTAGAAGAGCATTGAATATTGCTCTTAATTCTAGAATGTTTATCGGGAGGAGTCTCTCCTCCTGAGTCCACGATCCCTGAGCCTTCAGAGAGTTCCAGACTGCTCCCCAGCCTAGTAGGCTGGCATCTGTTGTTACAATCGTCCAATCTGGTCTGCGAAAAGTCATTCCTTTGGACAGATGAACCCGTGACAACCACCAGAGAAGAGAATCTCTGGTCTCCTGGTCCAGATTTAGCAAAGGGGACAGATCTGAGTAATCCCCGTTCCATTGACTTAGCATGCATAGTTGCAGCGGTCTGAGATGTAGGCGCGCAAATGGCACTATGTCCATTGCCGCGACCATTAAGCCGATTACTTCCATGCACTGAGCTACTGATGGGCTTGGAATGGAGTGAAGGACACGGCAAGCATTGAGAATCTTTGATAACCTGGACTCCGTCAGGTAAATCTTCATCTCTACAGAATCTATAAGAGTCCCTAGAAAAAGGACCCTTGTGAGTGGTAACAGAGAACTCTTTTCCACGTTCACTTTCCACCCATGCGACCTCAGAAATGCTAGAACTATCTCTGTATGAGACTTTGCATTTTGAAAACTTGACGCTTGTATCAGAATGTCGTCTAGGTACGGAGCCACCGCTATGCCTCGTGGTCTTAGTACCGCCAGAAGTGAGCCCAGAACCTTTGTAAAAATTCTCGGGCCCGTAGCTAACCCGAAGGGAAGAGCTACAAACTGGTAATGCCTGTCTAGAAAGGCAAACCTTAGGTACCGATAATGATCTTTGTGAATCGGTATGTGAAGGTAGGCATCCTTTAAGTCCACTGTGGTCATATATTGACCCTCTTGGATCATGGGTAGGATGGTCCGAATGGTTTCCATCTTGAACGACGGAACCCTTAGGAATTTGTTTAAGATTTTTAAGTCTAAGATTGGTCTGAAAGTTCCCTCTTTCTTGGAAACCACAAACAGATTTGAATAAAACCCTTGCCCTTGTTCCGTTCGCGGAACTGGGTGGATCACTCCCATCACTAAGAGGTCTTGTACAAATTGTAGAAATGCCGCCTGTTACTCCGGGAGGTTTTAGCGACTCTGGATGATTGTGACCCTACTGTAATACCACCAGAGAAATTGTGTAAGATGGATAAATATCTAGAGGTACCTACTTACACTGATGTTTTTCCAGTCCCTAAAATAATTTTGGACATTGTTACTAAGGAATGGGATAGACCAGGAATTCTGTTCTCTCCCCCTCCTACTTTTAAAAAAATGTTTCCCATATCCGACACCATTCGGGATTCCTGACAAACGGTCCCTAAGGTGGAGGGAGCTGTTTCTACTCTAGCTAAGCGTACAGCTATACCTATTGAGGACAGTTGTGCTTTCAAAGATCCTATGGATAAAAAATTAGAGGGTCTTCTAAAGAAATTGTTTATTCATCAGGGTTTCCTTCTACAACCTATAGCGTGCATGGTTCCAGTTACTACTGCAGCAGCTTTTTGGTTCGAGGCTCTAGAGGAGTCTCTTAAGGTTGAGACCCCTTTAGATGATATTTTGGATAGAATTAAGGCTTTCAAGCTAGCTAATTCTTTTATTACCGATGCCGCTTTTCAAATGGCTAAATTAGCGGCAAAAAATGCAGGTTTTGCTATTTTAGCACGTAGAGCGTTATGGCTTAAATCTTGGTCTGCTGATGTGTCATCAAAATCTAAGCTTTTAGCTATTCCTTTTAAAGGTAAGACCCTATTCGGGCAAGAACTGAAGGAAATAATTTCCGACAGGACAAGACTGTTAAGATGAGGGCTAAACAAAATAATTTTCGTTCCTTTCGAAACTTTAAAGGTGGACCCTCTCCTTCCTCCTCCGCCACAAAGCAGGAGGGGAATTTTGCACAATCCAAGTCAGTCTGGAGACCTAACCAGACCTGGAATAAAGGTAAACAAGTTAAGAAGCCCGCTGCTGCTACCAAGACAGCATGAAGGGGCAGCCCCCGATCTGGGACCGGATCTAGTAGGGGGCAGACTTTCTCTCTTCGCTCAGGCTTGGGCAAGGGATGTTCAGGATCCCTGGGCATTAGAAATTGTGACCCAGGGGTATCGACTAGAATTCAAGGATTTTCTCCCAAGAGGGAGATTTCATCTTTCACGTTTGTCTGTAGACCAGACAAAAAGAAAGGCGTTCTGACGCTGTGTAAAAGACCTCTATACCATGGGTGTAATTTGTCCAGTTCCAAAATCTGTTTGTGGTTCCCAAAAAAACAGAATTTATGTTTACCTGATAAATTACTTTCTCCAACGGTGTGTCCGGTCCACGGCGTCATCCTTACTTGTGGGATATTCTCTTCCCCAACAGGAAATGGCAAAGAGCCCAGCAAAGCTGGTCACATGATCCCTCCTAGGCTCCGCCTACCCCAGTCATTCGACCGACGTTAAGGAGGAATATTTGCATAGGAGAAACCATATGATACCGTGGTGACTGTAGTTAAAGAAAATAAATTATCAGACCTGATTAAAAAACCAGGGCGGGCCGTGGACCGGACACACCGTTGGAGAAAGTAATTTATCAGGTAAACATAAATTCTGTTTTCTTCAACATAGGTGTGTCCGGTCCACGGCGTCATCCTTACTTGTGGGAACCAATACCAAAGCTTTAGGACACGGATGATGGGAGGGAGCAAATCAGGTCACCTAGATGGAAGGCACCACGGCTTGCAAAACCTTTCTCCCAAAAATAGCCTCAGAAGAAGCAAAAGTATCAAACTTGTAAAATTTGGTAAAAGTGTGCAGTGAAGACCAAGTCGCTGCCCTACATATCTGATCAACAGAAGCCTCGTTCTTGAAGGCCCATGTGGAAGCCACAGCCCTAGTGGAATGAGCTGTGATTCTTTCGGGAGGCTGCCGTCCGGCAGTCTCGTAAGCCAATCTGATGATGCTTTTAATCCAAAAAGAGAGAGAGGTAGAAGTTGCTTTTTGACCTCTCCTTTTACCGGAATAAACAACAAACAAGGAAGATGTTTGTCTAAAATCCTTTGTAGCATCTAAATAGAATTTTAGAGCGCGAACAACATCCAAATTGTGCAACAAACGTTCCTTCTTCGAAACTGGTTTCGGACACAGAGAAGGTACGATAATCTCCTGGTTAATGTTTTTGTTAGAAACAACTTTTGGAAGAAAACCAGGTTTAGTACGTAAAACCACCTTATCTGCATGGAACACCAGATAAGGAGGAGAACACTGCAGAGCAGATAATTCTGAAACTCTTCTAGCAGAAGAAATTGCAACCAAAAACAAAACTTTCCAAGATAATAACTTAATATCAACGGAATGTAAGGGTTCAAACGGAACCCCCTGAAGAACTGAAAGAACTAAGTTGAGACTCCAAGGAGGAGTCAAAGGTTTGTAAACAGGCTTGATTCTAACCAGAGCCTGAACAAAGGCTTGAACATCTGGCACAGCTGCCAGCTTTTTGTGAAGTAACACAGACAAGGCAGAAATCTGTCCCTTCAAGGAACTTGCAGATAATCCTTTTTCCAATCCTTCTTGAAGGAAGGATAGAATCTTAGGAATCTTAACCTTGTCCCAAGGGAATCCTTAGATTCACACCAACAGATATATTTTTTCCAAATTTTGTGGTAAATTTTTCTAGTTACAGGCTTTCTGGCCTGAACAAGAGTATCAATAACAGAATCTGAGAACCCTCGCTTCGATAAGATCAAGCGTTCAATCTCCAAGCAGTCAGCTGGAGTGAGACCAGATTCGGATGTTCGAACGGACCTTGAACAAGAAGGTCTCGTCTCAAAGGTAGCTTCCATGGTGGAGCCGATGACATATTCACCAGATCTGCATACCAAGTCCTGCGTGGCCACGCAGGAGCTATCAAGATCACCGACGCCCTCTCCTGATTGATCCTGGCTACCAGCCTGGGGATGAGAGGAAACGGCGGGAATACATAAGCTAGTTTGAAGGTCCAAGGTGCTACTAGTGCATCTACTAGAGTCGCCTTGGGATCCCTGGATCTGGACCCGTAGCAAGGAACTTTGAAGTTCTGACGAGAGGCCATCAGATCCATGTCTGGAATGCCCCACAGTTGAGTGATTTGGGCAAAGATTTCCGGATGGAGTTCCCACTCCCCCGGATGCAATGTCTGACGACTCAGAAAATCCGCTTCCCAATTTTCCACTCCTGGGATGTGGATTGCAGACAGGTGGCAGGAGTGAGTCTCCGCCCATTGAATGATTTTGGTCACTTCTTCCATCGCCAGGGAACTCCTTGTTCCCCCCTGATGGTTGATGTACGCAACGGTCGTCATGTTGTCTGATTGAAACCGTATGAACTTGGCCCTCGCTAGCTGAGGCCAAGCCTTGAGAGCATTGAATATCGCTCTCAGTTCCAGAATATTTATCGGGAGAAGAGATTCTTCCCGAGACCAAAGACCCTGAGCTTTCAGGGATCCCCAGACCGCGCCCCAGCCCATCAGACTGGCGTCGGTCGTGACAATGACCCACTCTGGTCTGCGGAAGGTCATCCCTTGTGACAGGTTGTCCAGGGACAGCCACCAACGGAGTGAGTCTCTGGTCCTCTGATTTACTTGTATCTTCGGAGACAAGTCTGTATAGTCCCCATTCCACTGACTGAGCATGCACAGTTGTAATGGTCTTAGATGAATGCGCGCAAAAGGAACTATGTCCATTGCCGCTACCATCAAACCTATCACTTCCATGCACTGCGCTATGGAAGGAAGAGGAACGGAATGAAGTATCCGACAAGAGTCTAGAAGTTTTGTTTTTCTGGCCTCTGTCAGAAAAATCCTCATTTCTAAGGAGTCTATTATTGTTCCCAAGAAGGGAACCCTTGTGGACGGAGATAGAGAACTCTTTTCCACGTTCACTTTCCATCCGTGAGATCTGAGAAAGGCCAGGACGATGTCCGTGTGAGCCTTTGCTTGAGGAAGGGACGACGCTTGAATCAGAATGTCGTCCAAGTAAGGTACTACAGCAATGCCCCTTGGTCTTAGCACCGCTAGAAGGGACCCTAGTACCTTTGTGAAAATCCTTGGAGCAGTGGCTAATCCGAAAGGAAGCGCCACGAACTGGTAATGCTTGTCCAGGAATGCGAACCTTAGGAACCGATGATGTTCCTTGTGGATAGGAATATGTAGATACGCATCCTTTAAATCCACCGTGGTCATGAATTGACCTTCCTGGATGGAAGGAAGAATTGTTCGAATGGTTTCCATTTTGAACGATGGAACCTTGAGAAACTTGTTTAAGATCTTGAGATCTAAGATTGGTCTGAACGTTCCCTCTTTTTTGGGAACTATGAACAGATTGGAGTAGAACCCCATCCCTTGTTCTCCTAATGGAACAGGATGAATCACTCCCATTTTTAACAGGTCTTCTACACAATGTAAGAATGCCTGTCTTTTTATGTGGTCTGAAGACAACTGAGACCTGTGGAACCTCCCCCTTGGGGGAAGCCCCTTGAATTCCAGAAGATAACCTTGGGAGACTATTTCTAGTGCCCAAGGATCCAGAACATCTCTTGCCCAAGCCTGAGCGAAGAGAGAGAGTCTGCCCCCCACCAGATCCGGTCCCGGATCGGGGGCCAACATTTCATGCTGTCTTGGTAGCAGTGGCAGGTTTCTTGGCCTGCTTTCCCTTGTTCCGGCCTTGCATTGGTCTCCAAGCTTGCTTGGCTTGAGAAGTATTACCCTCTTGCTTAGAGGACGTAGCACTTTGGGCTGGTCCGTTTCTACGAAAGGGACGAAAATTAGGTTTATTTTTGGCCTTGAAAGGCCGATCCTGAGGAAGGGCGTGGCCCTTACCCCCAGTGATATCAGAGATAATCTCTTTCAAGTCAGGGCCAAACAGCGTTTTCCCCTTGAAAGGAATGTTAAGTAGTTTGTTCTTGGAAGACGCATCAGCTGACCAAGATTTCAACCAAAGCGCTCTGCGCGCCACAATAGCAAACCCAGAATTCTTAGCCGCTAACCTAGCCAATTGCAAAGTGGCGTCTAGGGTGAAAGAATTAGCCAATTTGAGAGCACTGATTTTGTCCATAATCTCCTCATAAGGAGGAGAATCACTATCGACCGCCTATACCAGCTCATCGAACCAGAAACACGCGGCTGTAGTGACAGGGACAATGCATGAAATTGGTTGTAGAAGGTAACCCTGCTGAACAAACATCTTTTTAAGTAAACCTTCTAATTTTTTATCCATAGGATCTTTGAAAGCACAACTATCTTCTATGGGTATAGTGGTGCGTTTGTTTAAAGTGGAAACCGCTCCCTCGACCTTGGGGACTGTCTGCCATAAGTCCTTTCTGGGGTCGACCATAGGAAACAATTTTTTAAATATGGGGGGAGGGACGAAAGGTATACCGGGCCTTTCCCATTCCTTATTTACAATGTCCGCCACCCGCTTGGGTATAGGAAAAGCTTCTGGGAGCCCCGGGACCTCTAGGAACTTGTCCATTTTACATAGTTTCTCTGGGATGACCAAATTCTCACAATCATCCAGAGTGGATAATACCTCCTTAAGCAGAGCGCGGAGATGTTCCAACTTAAATTTAAATGTAATCACATCAGGTTCAGCTTGTTGAGAAATTTTCCCTGAATCTGAAATTTCTCCCTCAGACAAAACCTCCCTGGCCCCATCAGACTGGTGTAGGGGCCTTTCAGAACCATTATCATCAGCGTCGTCATGCTCTTCAGTATCTAAAACAGAGCAGTCGCGCTTACGCTGATAAGTGGGCATTTTGGCTAAAATGTTTTTGATAGAATTATCCATTACAGCCGTTAATTGTTGCATAGTAAGGAGTATTGGCGCGCTAGATGTACTAGGGGCCTCCTGAGTGGGCAAGACTCGTGTAGACGAAGGAGGGAATGATGCAGTACCATGCTTACTCCCCTCACTTGAGGAATCATCTTGGGCATCATTGTCATTGTCACATAAATCACATTTATTTAAATGAGAAGGAACTCTGGCTTCCCCACATTCAGAACACAGTCTATCTGGTAGTTCAGACATGTTAAACAGGCATAAACTTGATAACAAAGTACAAAAAACGTTTTAAAATAAAACCGTTACTGTCACTTTAAATTTTAAACTGAACACACTTTATTACTGCAATTGCGAAAAAATATGAAGGAATTGTTCAAAATTCACCAAAATTTCACCACAGTGTCTTAAAGCCTTAAAAGTATTGCACACCAAATTTGGAAGCTTTAACCCTTAAAATAACGGAACCGGAGCCGTTTTTAACTTTAACCCCTTTACAGTCCCTGGTATCTGCTTTGCTGAGACCCAACCAAGCCCAAAGGGGAATACGATACCAAATGACGCCTTCAGAAAGTCTTTTCTATGTATCAGAGCTCCTCACACATGCGACTGCATGTCATGCCTCTCAAAAACAAGTGCGCAACACCGGCGCGAAAATGAGGCTCTGCCTATGATTTGGGAAAGCCCCTAAAGAATAAGGTGTCTAAAACAGTGCCTGCCGATATAATCTTATCAAAATACCCAGATTAAATGATTCCTCAAGGCTAAATATGTGTAATATATGAATCGATTTAGCCCAGAAAAAGTCTACAGTCTTAATAAGCCCTTGTGAAGCCCTTATTTACTATCTTAATAAACATGGCTTACCGGATCCCATAGGGAAAATGACAGCTTCCAGCATTACATCGTCTTGTTAGAATGTGTCATACCTCAAGCAGCAAGAGACTGCTCACTGTTCCCCCAACTGAAGTTAATTCCTCTCAACAGTCCTGTGTGGAACAGCCATGGATTTTAGTAACGGTTGCTAAAATCATTTTCCTCATACAAACAGAAATCTTCATCTCTTTTCTGTTTCAGAGTAAATAGTACATACCAGCACTATTTTAAAATAACAAACTCTTGATTGAATAATAAAAACTACAGTTAAACACTAAAAAACTCTAAGCCATCTCCGTGGAGATGTTGCCTGTACAACGGCAAAGAGAATGACTGGGGTAGGCGGAGCCTAGGAGGGATCATGTGACCAGCTTTGCTGGGCTCTTTGCCATTTCCTGTTGGGGAAGAGAATATCCCACAAGTAAGGATGACGCCGTGGACCGGACACACCTATGTTGGAGAAAGAGGGAACCTTCAGACCGATTTTAGATCTCAAATGCCTAAACAAATTTCTCAGAGTCCCATCGATCAAGATGGAGACCATACGAACAATTTTGCCAATGATCCAGGAGGGTCAATATATGACCACTGTGGACTTGAAGGATGCGTATCTTCACATTCCTATCCACAAGGATCATCATCGGTTTCTCAGGTTCGCCTTTCTGGACAAACACTATCAGTTTGTGGCCCTTCCTTTCGGGTTGGCCACAGCTCCCAGAATCTTCACAAAGGTGCTAGGGTCCCTTCTGGCGGTTCTAAGGCCGCGGGGCATAGCAGTGGCGCCCTATATGGACGATAATTTGATTCAGGCGTCAACTTATCATCTAACCAAATCTCACACGGTTGGAAAGTGAATATAGAAAAGAGTTCACTAGTTCCACTAACAAGAGTTCCCTTGTTAGGAACTCTGATAGACTCGGTAGACATGAAAATATTTCTGACGGAGGTCAGAAAGTCAAAGATTCTAAATACTTGCCGAACGCTTCAGTCCCTTCCTCGCCCATCAGTGGCTCAGTGTATGGAGGTCATTGGTTTAATGGTAGCGGCAATGGACATTGTTCCGTTTGCATGCTTTCATCTCAGGCCACTGCAGCTGTGCATGCTCCGACAGTGGAATGGGGATTATGCAAATTTATCTTCTAAGATAAATCTGGATCAAGAGAGCAGAGACTCTCTTCTTTGGTGGTTGTCACAGGATCATCTGTCCCAGGGAATGTGCTTCCACAGACCAGCATGGGTTATAGTGACGACGGACGCCAGCCTCTTGGGCTGGGGTGCAGTCTGGAATTCCCTGAAGGCTCAGGGTGTTTGGACTCAGGAGGAGTCTCTTCTACCAATCAATATTCTGGAACTGAGAGCAATATTCAACGCGCTTCAGGCGTAGCCTCAGTTGGCTTTGGCCAAATTCATAAGATTCCAGTCGGACAATATCACGACTGTAGCATATATCAATCATCAGGGGGGAACAAAGAGTTCTCTAGCGATGATAGAGGTTTCAAAGATAATCTGATGGGCGGAGACTCACTCTTGCCATCTATCGGCAATCTGTATCCCAGGAGTAGAGAACTGGGAGGCGGATTTTCTAAGTCGTCAGATTCGTCAATGGGGCACACCGGAACTGGATCTAATGGCATCTCATCAGAATGCCAAACTTCCTCGTTACGGGTCCAGGTCCAGGGATCCCCAAGCGGTACTGATAGATGCTCTAGCAGTACCTTGGTCGTTCAAGCTGGCTTATGTGTTTCCACCATTTCCTCTCCTGCCTGCAAGAATCAAACAGGAGAGAGCCTCAGTAATTCTTATAGCGCCTGCGTGGCCACGCAGGACTTGGTATGCGGATCTAGTGGACATGTTGTCTCTAGAACCGTGGAAACTGCCATTGAGACAGGACCTTCTCATTCAAGGTCCGTTCCAACATCCCAATCTAAATTCTCTGCAGCTGACTGCTTGGAGATTGAACGCTTAGTTTTATCTAAGCGGGGGTTCTCTGACTCGGGCATTGATACTTTGATTCAGGCTTGCAAGCCTGTCACGAGAAAGATTTACCATAAGATATGGCGTAAATATCTTTATTGGTGCAAATCCAAGGGCTACTCATGGAGTAGGGTAAGGATTCCTAGGATTTTGGCCTTTCTCCAAGAAGGATTGGAGAAGGGATTATCAGCTAGTTCCTTGAAAGGACAAATTTCTGCTTTATCAATTCTGCTACACAAGCCTCTGGCGGATGTCCCAGACGTTCAGTATTTTTGTCAGGCTTTAGTTAGAATCAAGTCTGTATTTAAACCTATTGCTCCGCCATGGAGTTTGAATTTAGTTCTCAATGTTCTTCAAGAGGTTCCGTTTGAACCCATGCATTCCATACAAATTAAGCTTTTATCTTGGAAAGTTTTGTTTTTAGTTGCTATCTCTTCTGCTCGAAGAGTCTCTGAGCTTT
Source organism: Bombina bombina (assembly GCF_027579735.1). Lineage (NCBI taxonomy): Eukaryota > Metazoa > Chordata > Amphibia > Anura > Bombinatoridae > Bombina > Bombina bombina. The sequence continues at coordinate 123,358,459 of NC_069502.1, read as the reverse complement.
CTGCATTACAATGTGATTCGCCTTATCTTATATTCCAATCTGATAAGGTGGTTTTGCGTAACTTGGACGTGGTTCGAGCCTTGAAGTTTTACTTACAAGCAACCAAGGATTTCCGTCAAACATCTTCTTTATTTGTTGTTTATTCTGGAAGACGTAGGGGTCAAAAAACTATGGCTACCTCTCTTTCTTTTTGGCTGAAAAGCATCATCCGCCTGGCATACAAGGCTGCTGGACAGCAGCCTTCTGAAAAGATTACGGCTCATTCTACTAGAGCTGTGGCTTCCACATGGGCTTTTAAAAAACAATGCTTCTGTTGAAAAGAATTTGTAAGGCTGCGACTTGGTCCTCCCTTCATGCTTTTTCCAAATTTTACAAATTTGATACTTTTGCTTCTTTGGAGGCTATTTTCTTCAAGCAGTGGTGCCTTCCGTTTAGGTATCTGTCTTGTCCCTCCCATTCATCCGTGTTCTGTTGCTTTGGTATTGTTTCCCACAAGTAAGGATGAATCCGTGGACTCGCCGTATCTAGTAGAAGAAAAGGACATTTATGATAAATTGATTTCTTCTATGATACGACGAGTCCACGGCCCTCCCTGTCATTTTAGACAGATTATATTTTTGTTTTTCAAAACTTCAGTCACCTCGGCACCTTTTAGCTTTTCTTTTCTATTCCTATTCCTTTGGTCGAATGACTGGGGGTGGAGAGAAGGGAGGAGCTATATATACAGCTCTACTGTGGTGCTCTTTGCCACTTCCTGTTAGCAGGAGGATAATATCCCACAAGTAAGGATGAATCAGTGGACTCGTCGTATCGTAGAAGAAAACAGAATTTATGCTTACCTGATAAATTTCTCTCTTGTGATGTATCGAGTAAGCATAAATTCTGTTTTCGCTTGTAAGATGTATCGAGTCCATGGATTCATCCATACTTGTGGGATACCAATACCAAAGCTTTAGGACACAGATGAAGGGAGGGACAAGACAGGTTCCTTAAACGGAAGGCACCACTGCTTGTAGAACCTTTCTCCCAAAAAAAGCCTCCGAAGAAGAAGCAAAAGAATCTAATTTGTAAAATTTGGAAAAAGTATGAAGCGAAGACCAAGTCGCCGCCTTACAAATCTGTTCAACAGAAGCCTCATTTTTAAAAGCCCATGTGGAAGCCACTGCTCTAGTAGAATGAGCAGTAATTCTTTCAGAAGGCTGCTGGCCAGCAGTCTCATAAGCCATACGGATGATGCTTTGCAGCCAAAAAGAAAGAGAGGTAGCCGTAGCCTTTTGACCTCTCCGCTTACCAGAATAGAAAACAAAAAATGAAGATGTTTGACGGAAATCTTTGGTTGCTTGTAAGTAGAACTTTAACGCACGAACCACATCAACATTGTGCAACAGATGTTCCTTCTTTGAAGAAGGATTAGGACACAGCGAAAGACAATTTACTGATTGATATTCCTATTAGAAACAACCTTAGGAAGGAATTCAGGTTTGGTATGTAAAACCACCTTATCTGCATGGAAAATAAGAATCAGGGTATCAATGACCGACTCAGAGAAACCACGCTTTGAAAGAATCAGGCGTTCAATCTCCAAGCAGTCAGACGCATAGAAAACAGAATTTATGCTTACCTGATAGGGATATTCTCATTCCCTACAGGAAGTGGCAAAGAGAGCACACAGCAAAGCTGTCCATATAGCTCCCCCTCTGGCTCCGCCCCCCAGTCATTCGACCGACGGTTAGGAGAAAAAGGAGAAACCATAGGGTGCAGTGGTGACTGTAGTTTAAACAAAAAAATTTAACCTGACTTAATTGCCAGGGCGGGCTGTGGACTGGAAACACCGCAAGAGAAAGTAATTTATCAGGTAAGCATAAATTCTGTTTTCTCTTGCAAGGTGTATCCAGTCCATGGATTCATCCTTACTTGTGGGATACCAATACCAAAGCTTTAGGACACGGATGAAGGGAGGGAACAAGACAGGTAACCTAAACGTAAGGCACCACTGCTTGCAAAACCTTTCTCCCAAAAATAGCCTCCGAAGAAGCAAAAGTATCGAATTTGTAAAATTTGGCAAAAGTATGCAGTGAGGACCAAGTCGCTGCCTTAAAAATCTGTTCAACAGAAGCCTCATTCTTGAAGGCCCAAGTGGAAGCCACAGCTCTGGTGGAATGAGCTGTAATTCGTTCAGGAGGCTGCTGCCCAGCAGTCTCATAAGCCAATCGGATGATGCTTTTCAACCAGAAGGACAGAGAGGTAGCCGTCGCTTTTTGACCTCTCCTCTTACCAGAATAGACAACAAACAAAGATGATGTTTGTCTGAAATCATTAGTTGCTTGTAAATAGAATTTCAAAGCACGAACCACATCAAGATTGTGTAAAAGCCGTTCCTTCTTAGAAGCTGGATTAGGACACAGAGAAGGAACAATGATTTCCTGGTTAATGTTCTTATTAGAAACAACTTTAGGAAGAAAACCAGGTTTGGTACACAAAACTACCTTATCTGCATGGAACACCAGATAGGGTGAATTACACTGCAAAGCAGACAATTCTGAAACTCTTCGAGCAGAAGATATAGCTACCAAAAACAAAACTTTCCAAGATAATAACTTAATATCTATGGAATGTAAAGGTTCAAACGGAACCCCTTGAAGAACTGAAAGAACTAAATTTAGACTCCATTGAAGAGCCACAGGTGTATAGACAGGCTTGATTCTGACTAACGCCTGTGCAAACGCTTGAACATCTGGTACTTCTGCCAGACGCTTGTGTAAAAGGATAGACAGAGCGGATATCTGCCCCTTTAAGGAACTAGCTGATAAACCTTTCTCCAATCCTTCTTGGAGAAAAGACAATATCCTTGGAATCCTAATCTTACTCCACGAGTAACCCTTGGATTCACACCAACAAAGATTTTTCCGCCATATCTTATGGTATTTTCCTGGTGACAGGTTTTCTAGCTTGGATCAGAGTATCTATGACTGAATCAGAGAACCCACGCTTGGATAGAATTAAGCGTTCAATCTCCAAGCAGTCAGATGCAGAGAAACTAGATTTGGATGCTTGAATGGACCCTGTATTAGAAGATCCTGCCTCATTGGCAGTGTCCATGGTGGGACAGATGACATGTCCACTAGGTCTGCATACCAAGTCCTGCGTGGCCACGCAGGCGCTATCAGAATTACAGAGGCCTTCTCCTGTTTGATTCTGGCTACCAGCCGAGGGAGAAGAGGAAACGGTGGAAAGACATAGGCCAGATTGAAGGACCAAGGCGCTACTAGAGCATCTATCAATGCCGCCTTGGGGTCCCTGGACCTGGATCCGTAAAGAGGAAGTTTGGTGTTCTGACGGGACGCCATCAGATCCAACTCTGGAATGCCCCATAGCTGAGTCAGCTGAGCAAATACCTCCGGGTGGAGTTCCCACTCCCCCGGGTGAAAAGTCTGACGACTTAGGAAATCCGCTTCCCAGTTGTCTACTCCTGGGATGTGAATTGCAGATAGATGGCAAGAGTGATCCTCCGCTCACCTGATTATCTTGGTTACTTCCTTCATCGCTAAGGAACTCTTTGTTCCTCCCTGATGATTTATGTATGCTACAGTCGTGATGTTGTCCGATTGAAATCTGATAAACTTGGCCGCCGCTAGCTGAGGCCATGCCTGGAGCGTGTTGAATATCGCTCTCAGTTCCAAAATGTTTATCGGGAGAAGAGACTCTTCTCGATACCATAGGCCCTGAGCTTTCAGGGAGCCCCAGACCGCGCCCCAGCCTAACAGACTGGCGTCGGTCGTTACAATGATCCACTCCGGTCTGCGGAAGCACATTCCCTGCGACAGGTGATCCTGAGACAACCACCAGAGAAGAGAATCTCTGGTTTTCTGGTCCAGTTGGATTTGAGGAGACAAATCTGCATAATCTCCATTCCACTGTTTGAGCATGCACAATTGCAGTGGCCTGAGATGAATTCGAGCAAAAGGGACTACGTCCATTGCTGCTACCATTAATCCGATTAGCTCCATGCACTGAGCTACAGATGGCCGAGGAATGGAATGAAGAGCTCGGCAAGTATTTAGAAGCTTTAATCTTCTGACCTCCGTCAGAAATATTTTCATTTCTACCAAGTCTATTAATTTTCCCAGGAAGGGAACCCTTGTGAGCGGGGACAGAGAACTTTTTTCGGTGTTCACCTTCCACCCGTGAGACCTTAGAAAGGCCAGAACAATCTCCGTATGAGCCTTGGCTCTGGGAAAAGACGACGCCTGTATTAAGATGTCGTCCAGATAAGGTGCTACTGCAATGCCCCGCGGTCTTAGTACCGCTAGAAGGGACCCTAGCACTTTAGTGAAAATTCTGGGAGCGGTGGCCAACCCGAAGGGAAGGGCCACGAACTGGTAATGTTTGTCCAGAAAGGCGAACCTTAAGAACTGATGGTGATCTTTGTGGATAGGAATATGAAGGTACGCAGGTAGTCATATATTGATCTTCATGGATCATCGGTAAGATTGTCCGAATGGTCTCCATCTTGAAAGATGGAACTCTGAGGAATTTGTTTAGAATTTTTAGATCTAGGATTGGTCTGAATGTTCCTTCCTTTTTGGGAACCACAAACAGGTTTGAGTAAAAACCCAGTCCTTGTTCTGTCATTGGAACTGGATATAACACTCCCATCTTGAGTAGATCTTCTACACAGCGTAAGAACGCCTCTTTCTTTGTCTGGTCTGTAGACAGACGAGAAATGTGGAACCTTCCCCTTGGAGGAGTCCTTGAATTCTAGAAGATATCCCTGTGCAACTATCTCTAATGCCCAGGGATCGGGAACATCTCTTGCCCAAGCCTGAGCAAAGAGAGAGAGTCTGCCCCCTACCAGATCGGGTCCCGGATCGGGGGCTACCCCTTCATGCTGTCTTAGTAGCATCTGTAGGCTTCTTGGCCTGTTTACCCTTGTTCCAGCCCTGCAAAGGCAGGTCTGTGAAGTGTTACCCTCTTGCTTTGCGGTAGCAGAGGCTGAAGCAGGACCGCTCCTGAAGTTGCGAAAGGAACGAAAATTAGCCTTGTTTTTAGCCTTAAAAGGCCTATCTTGCGGGAGGGCATGGCCCTTTCTCCCAGTGATATCCGAAATAATCTCTTTCAACTCGGGCCCGAAAAGGGTCTTTCCCTTGAAAGGAATATTCAGTAATTTTGTTTTAGACGACACGTCGGCCGACCATGATTTAAGCCAAAGTGCTCTGCGCGCCATGATGGCAAAACCAGAATTTTTCGCCGCCAACTTAGCAAATTGCAAAGCGGCATCTGTGATAAAAGAATTAGCCAGCTTTAGAGCCTTAATTCTATCCATAATTTCGTCATATGAGGTCTCCGTCTGGAGCGACTCCTCCAGCGCCTCAAACCAGAAAGCCGCTGCAGTAGTTACAGGAATAATGCAGGCAATAGGTTGGAGAAGGAAACCTTGTTGAACAAATATTTTCTTTAGTAAACCTTCTAATTAGGGATCGGAAACGCATCAGTGTATACAGGGACTTCTAGATATTTGTCTATTTTACACAATTTCTCTGGGACCACCATAGGGTCACAATCATCCAGAGTTGATAACACCTCCCAAAGCAGTACGCGGAGGTGTTCCAATTTAAATTTAAATGCTAGTAAATCTGATTCTGCCCGCTGAGAAACTTTTCCTGAGTCAGAAATTTCTCCCTCAGACATAACATCCCTCGCCCCTACTTCAGAGTGTTGTGAGGGTACATCAGATAAGCCTCCCAAAGCTTCCGACTGCTCCTCATCTGTTCTCAAAACAGAGCTATCGCGCTTTTTAGGGAAAACTGGCAGTTTGGATAGAAAGGCCGCAAGGGAATTATCCATGACTGCCGCCAGTTGTTGCAATGTAATAGGTGCTAATGCACTAGAGGTACTAGGTATCGCTTGAGCGGGCGTAACTGGTGATGACACATGGGGAGAGGAAGGCGGACTATCCTCATTACCATCAGTCAAAGAATCATCTAGGGCTATATTTTTAAGTGACACAATATGATCTTTAAAGTGTATAGACACATTAGTGCACTTGGGACACATTTTGAGTGGGGGTTCCACCATGGCTTCTGAACACATAGAGCAAGGCTTTTCCTTAGTGTCAGACATGTTTAACAGATTGGTATTATACGCAAGCAGGCTTGGAAAAACACTTTATGTAATAAGAAATACAATTTGCAATAAATGGTACTGTGCCATTAAGATAATAAAAGCGCACACAATTTTACAAAACGGTGAAAAATGAACCAAATCTCTTGAAATTTTTACAGTATGTGCCTAATGCCTCGATATGATTGCACAGCAAGTTTCAGCCTGATTGTTGGATGCTTGAACTGACCTTGGATTAGAAGGTCCTGCCTCATTGGCAGAGTCCACGGTGGAACAGATGACATGTCCACCAGGTCTGCATACCAAGTCCTGCGTGGCCACGCAGGCGCTATCAGAATCACTGAAGCTCTCTCCTGCTTGATTCTGGCAACCAGACGTGGGAGGAGAGGAAACGGTGGAAATACATAAGTCAGACTGAAGGACCAGGGCACTGCTAGAGCATCTATCAGTGCCGCCTGGGGATCCCGGGACCTGGACCCGTAACGCGGAAGTTTGGTGTTCTGTCGGGACGCCATCAGATCCAATTCTGGTGTGCCCCATAGCTGAGTCAGCTGGGCCAATACCTCCGAATGGAGCTCCCACTCCCCCGGATGAAAAGTCTGACGACTTAGGAAATGCGCCTCCCAGTTCTCTACCCCTAGGATATGGATTCCTGAGAGATAGCAAGAGTGATCCTCTGCCCATCGGATAATTTTGGTTACCTCCATCATCGCTAGTGAACTCCGTGTTCCTCCTTGATGATTGATATAGGCTACAGTAGTGATGTTGTCAGACTGAAATCTGATGAATTTGGCCGCAGCTAGCAGAGGCCACGCCTGAAGCGCATTGAATATCGCTCTCAGTACTAGAATGTTTATCGGGAGGAGAGAATCCTCCCGAGACCATAAGCCCTGTGCTTTCAGGGATTTCCAGACTGTACCCCAGCCTAGCAGGCTGGCATCTGTCGTTACTATGAGCCACTCTGGCCTGCGGAAACATATTCCCTGAGACAGGTGGTCCTGAGACAACCACCAGAGAAGAGAATCTCTGGTCTCTTGGTCCAGATGCAGTTGAGGAGATAAATCTGCATAATCCACATTCCACTGTTTGAGCATGCATAGTAGCAGTGGTCTGAGGTGTAGGCGGGCATAAGGAACTATGTCCATTGCCGCTACCATAAGTCCGATTACCTCCATACACTGAGACACTGATGGCCGAGGAATGGAATGAAGAGCTCGTCAAGTGATTAAAAGTTTTGGATTTTCTGACCTCCGTCAGAAATATTTTCATTTCTACCGAGTCTATCAGAGTCCCTAGGAAGGAAACTCTTGTGAGAGGGACGAGAGAACTCTTTTTTATGTTCACCTTCCACCCGTGAGATCTCAAAAAAGCCAACACGATGTCCGTGTGAGACTTGGCTAGCTGGAAAGTCGACGCCTGAATTAAGATGTCGTCTAGATAAGGCGCCACTGCTATACCCCGCGGTCTTAGAACCGCCAAAATGGACCCTAGCACCTTTGTGAAAATTCTGGGAGCCGTGGCCAACCCGAAGGGAAGGGCCACAAACTGGTAATGCCTTTCCAGAAAGGCGAATCTGAAGAATTGATGATGATCTCTGTGAATAGGGATGTGTAGATACGCATCCTTTAAGTCCACAGTAGTCATATATTGACCCTCCTGGATCAGAGGAAGAATAGCCCGAATAGTCTCCATCTTGAAAGATGGTACTATGAGGAATTTGTTAGAATTTTGAGATCCAAGATTGGTCTGAAAGTTCCCTCTGTTTTGGGAACCACAAACAGGTTGGAGTAAAAACCAAGCCCTTGTTCCGCTCTTGGAACTGGGCGAACCAGTCCCATGGTATGTAGGTCTTCTACACAGCGTAAGAATGCCTCTCTCTTTGTCTGGTTTGCAGACAATTGAGAAATGAGAAATCTCCCCCTTGGGGGGCAGTCTTTGAAGTCCAGAAGATATCCTTGGGACACAATTTCTAAAGCCCAGGAATCGTGAACATCTCTTGCCCAAGCCTGAGCAAAGAGAGAGAGTCTGCCCCCTACTAGATCCGGTCCCGGATTGGGGGCTACCCCTTCATGCTGTCTTAGAGGCAGCAGCAGGCTTCTTGGCCTGTTTACCTTTGTTCCAAGCCTGGTTAGGTCTCCAGACTGACTTGGATTGGACAGAATTCCCCTCTTGTGCTGCAGGGGAGGCTGAAGCGGGACCACCCTTGATGTTCCGAAAGGAACGAAAATTATTTTGTTTGGTCCTCATCTTATTTGTATTATCCTGAGGGAGGGCATGGCCGTTCCCTCCAGTGATGTCTGAAATAATTTCTTTCAGTGCAGGCCCAAATAGGGTCTTTCCTTTGAAAGGGATGTTCAACAATTTAGATTTTGATGACACATCAGCAGACCAGGACTTAAGCCATAACGCCCTGCGTGCTAAAATGGCAAAACCTGAATTCTTTGCAGCTAATTTAGCCATTTGGAAAGCGGCATCTGTAATGAAAGAATTAGCCAACTTAAGGGACTTAATTCTATCCATAATATCCTCTAATGGAGTCTCCACCTAGAGAGCCTCTTCTAGAGCCTCAAACCAGAAAGCAGCTGCAGTAGTTACAGGAACAATGCATGCAATAAGTTGGAGAAGAAAACCTAGATGAACAAAAATTTTCTTTAGGAGACTTTGAAAGCACAACTGTCTTCGATAGGTATAGTTGTACGCTTAGCAATAGTAGAAATAGCTCCCTCCACCTTAGGAACAGTCTGCCATGAGTCCTGTATGGTGTCAGATATGGGAAACATTTTCTTAAAAACAGGAGGGGGAGCGAACGGAATACCTGGTCTATCCCACTCCTTAGTAACAATAGTCACAATCCTCTTAGGGACTGGAAAAACATCAGTGTAAAGAGGAACCTCTAAGTATCTGTCCATTTTACACAATTTCTTTGGGACCACTATAGGGTCACAATTGTCTAGAGTAGCTAATACCTCCTTGAGCAATAAGCGGAGGTGTTCAAGCTTAAATTTAAAGGCCGTCATATCAGAATCTTTCCTGAATCAGAAATCTCTCCCTCAGATAACAAATTCCTTACCCCTACTTCAGAACATTGTGAGGGTATATCGGATACGGCTACTAAAGCGTCAGACGGCTCAGCTTTGCTGTGGTACTCTTTGCCTTCTCCTGCTGGCCAGGAGTGATTCCCACTACTAAATGGAATGACGTTGTAGACTCTCCATGTCTTAGGAAAGAAAGGTAATTCTAATAAGTATGAAATATGAATCAATATTGCAAAACATATTTTTAACATCAGAGAATAAAGCAGTAATTGCAGATCTTAGTCCATTAGCAGAAACATCTACCAAATTTTTACAAAATAAATAAATAAAAATACCATATTTCAGCTAGAATTGCAGAAGGGAGGCCGGACTGTAAGAAAAAGGTGCGTGCTTGATCACCTGCAGGAAAAATAAGATAATTATTGCATTAACAACGGCACATGAAATACTATAGAGCAGAAGATTATCAAAAATAAGTATTACATGAACCTTCACAATCATACACTTGGAGATCCTGGCCTTTAATATTTTAAATACTTTAAAGGGCAGTTTTGCAAGAATTTTATCAACTTGCAAAAGTACTAGATGGCAGCAATATTTCCTGCTATGTAGGGCTCCAGAAGACACCTACCTAGGTATCTTGAACAAATAATTCCATAGGAACAAAGCAAATTTGATAAGAGAAGTCTGAATCACAAAATACCTTGCTGTCTGAATCACAAAATACATTGGACATAAAAGCCAAAAAATGTATTTCATGATTCAGACAGAACATTCAATTTAAAACAGCTTTCAAATTTACTTCTTTGATCAAATTTGCTTTGTTCTCTTGGTATCTTTTATTGAATGAACATCAATGCACTACTGAGAGCTAGCTGAGAACATCAGGTGAGCAAATAACAAGAGGCATATATGTGCATCCACCAATCAGTTGCTAGCTTCTAGCAGTCTATTGCTACTCTTAAAGGGACAGTTAGTCAAAATTAAACTTTCATGATTTAGATAGGGCATGCAATTTTAAACAACTTTCCAATTTACTTTTATCATCAATTTTGCTTTGTACTCTTTGTATTCTTAGTTGAAATCTAAACCTAGGTAGGCTCATATGCTAATTTCTAAGCCCCTGAATGCCGCCTCTTACAGTTTTTTACAACTAGAGGGCATTAGTTAATGTGTGCCATATAGATAACATTGTACTCACTCCCAAGTCTGTCAAAAGAACTGAAATAAGGGGGCAGTCTGCAGAGGCTTACATATAAGGTATTCACAGAGGTAAAAACCAACTATGTTGGTTATGCAAAATTGGGGAATGAGTAAAAAAAACAATTATCTTTTTAAACAATTAAAATTCTGGTGTAGATTGTCCCTTTAAGCATACCTAAGTAATATCTTCAACAAGGATAAAAAAAGAACCAAGCAAATAAGATAATAGTAAAGTGGAAAGATGTTTAAAATTGCATGCTGTTCTGAATCATTGGGGGGGGGGATTATGCTTACCTGATAATTTCATTTCCATCTGTATGGGAAGAGTCCACAGCTGCATTCCTTACTTGTGGGAAATACTGAACCTGATCACCAGGAGGAGGCAAAGACACCCCAGTCTAAGGTTTAAATACCTCCCCCCACTTCCTCATAACCCCAGTCATTCTGCCGAGGGAACAAGGAACAGTAGGAGAAATATCAGGATGAAAAAGGTGCCAGAAGAAAAAATTTAAATTTAGGGCCGCCCATCGGAGAACACGGGTTGGAGCTGTGGACTCTTCCCATACAGATGGAAATTAAATTATCAAGTAAGCATAATTAATGTTTTCCATCTTAATATGGGAAGAGTCCACAGCTGCATTCCTTACTTGTGGGAAACATTTACCCAAGCTCTATAGTATACGGAATGCTAACGGGAGGGAAAATAGAGAGGCGGACCCTAACCTGAGGGCACCACTGCCTGCAAAACCTTTCTCCCGAAGGCTGCTTCAGCAGAAGCAAAAACATAGTAAAATTTGGGGAACGTATGTAAGGAGAACCAGGTAGCCGCCTTACAAATCTGATCCATAGAAACCTCATTTTTGAAGGCCCAAGAGGAAACCACTGCTCTTGTAGAATGAGCCGTAATCCTCAGAGGAGGCTTATGGCCTGCCGTCTCTATGCTAAACGGATGACACTCCTCAGTCAAAAAGTCAAAGAAGTCTACGCTTCCCGGAAAGGAGAACAAACAAACAGAGAAAGAGGTTTGTCTAAATTTCTTTGTGGCCCGAAAATAGAACTTGAAGGCACAAACCACATCCAGAAATACGTTGAAAACATTCCCTCGACGAAAAAGGATTAGGACATAAGAATGAACCACAATCTGTTGATTAATGTTGCGAATTGACACAACCTTAATAAGAAAACCTAACTTGGTTCGTAGAACAGCCTTATCGGCATGAAAAGCCAGATAAGGAGAGACCCATTGCAGGGCAGCAATCAAATATACCCTGCTTCTCAAGTTCATCCCTCCACACCTTAAGATAGATGCGACGAGCAACCAGCTTACGAGCTTGAATGAGAGTAAAAATAACTCTCTCAGAAAACCCTCTCTTGGCTAGGACTAAGCGTTCACTCTCCACGCAGTCAGCCTCAGAGAATCTAGACATTGATGAACAAAGAGACCTTGGTCAGCAGATCCCTGCGACAAGGTAACTTCCATGGAGGAGATGACAACATCCCCACTAGATCCATGAACCATATCATTCGCGGCCAATACGAAGCAATCAGTATCACTAACGCCTGCTCGAGCCACTGCTCTACATTGGATTGAACCTACAAGGCACCGCTAATGCATCTATTAACTCTACCTGAGGATCCCTGTACTTCGACCCATATCTGGGTAGCTTGGTATTGAGACATCATAAGATCTTCCTCTTGCAAATCTCTGCAAACACTCGGGATGGAAAGACCATTCCCCCGGATGAAAGGATTGTCTGCTGAGGAAATCCACTTCCCAGCTGTCCACACCCGGAATGTGGATCGCTGACCGCGAACAAATATGGGTCTCCCCCACACCAGAATACGAGATACTTCCCTCATAACTAGGGAGCTTCTCGTTCCCCCCTGATGGTTGATGTTAGCCACAAGGATATATTATGTGATTGGAATCTGATCAACTGGGACGAACCCAGCAGAGGCAAAGCCTTCAGAGCATTGTATATTGCCCGAAGATCCAAAATAAGATCAGGAGGGAGTTTTACCCCCCGAGACCATAGGACTGTGCCTTCCTGGCACCCCAAACAGCTCCCCATTCTGACAGACTCGCAACCGCAGTTACAATCACCCAGGATGGTCTTGAGACGGACATCACCTCAGGACAAATGATCTAGACAAAACCACCAAGAGAGTGATTCTCTGGATCGGTTGTCCAGAGAATCTGTTGAGACAGATCAGAATGATCACCGTTCCACTACTTCAGCATGCACAGTTGCAACAGTCTGAGGTGAAACCAAAGGAAATGATGTCCATGCTGGACACCATAAGACCAATCACATCCATACACAGAGCCACAGATTGCCTTAAAGAGATCTGGAGGGCTTAGAATATTCTCATGTCTATGGAGACTATTATAGTACCCTTGAATTCTACCCTGGTACTTGATACAAGAGAACTCTCTCTAGATTATCTACCATCCATGGGATCGAAGAAGACAGAGGAGAGATTCCGAATGGTCCATTCTTTGAAAAATTTCTTGGAGCCGTAGCAAGACAAAACGGAAGGCAATAAACTGGAAGTGCTGGTCCAGGAATGCAAACCCTAGGAATTTGAAGAGGTCCTTGAGGATTGGTACGTGAAGGGAGCATCCTTCAGATCTATTGTGGTCATGAACATATTGTCTCCATCTTGAACATTTAAAAACTTGCTTAAGCCCTATAGGTCCAGAATCGGATGGAAAGTTTCCTCCTTCTTAGGGACCATGAAAAGGTTTGAATAGTATCCCAAACCTCTCACTGCAATAGGCACCGTGACAATAACTCCTAAGAGGACAAATCCCGTACACACCCCAAAAAAGGCTTCCCTCCTTTCTGGTAAGGAAGACAGGAAGAATCTGCCCTTGGGTGGCTGAGACTTAAAAACTATCTTGTAACCCTGAGCTATGACCAACGGGACCCATGGATCCTGCACGTCCCTGAACCAAGCGACTAAGAGCGACATACTGCCCCCTACACCATCCAGAAGAGGACCGGGGATCGCCCGTTTATGCCGACTTAGACTCGGCAGGCTTCTTGCTCTGCTTGGATTTATTCCAGGACTGAGCCGGCTTCTAAGAGCACTTGGTTTGCTCTGGCTTAGCGGAGGACTGCTGATATAGGCTTTATCAGAACGAAAACCGTCCCTTTAGACTACTTTATATACTCTTGCGGTAGGAGGACACCCATGACCCGTGTGACAGTAGAGATAATTAAGTCCAGGCCTGGACCAAACAAAATTATTCCCTTAAAGGGGAGGGAAGAAGTCTAGACTTAGAAGTCATATGTGCAGACTATGACTTCAGCCAGAGCCCGGCGGGCCTGAACAGAAAAAGCTGAAGCCATAGCATTCAAGTAAATAATCTGTCACAGACAAAAAAAAAAAATTAGCAACCCCCAAGGCCATAAATCTTTCCTGAGTAATGTCGAGGGGACTCCACTCCGATCCACTCCTATAAGGACTCAAACCAGAAGGTAGTTTCTCCAGCAACCGCGGCATCAGCCATCGCCGGTTGAAACCAATATCCCATATGTTGAAACATCTTTCTTAACAGAGTTTCCAGCTCTTATCCATGGGCTCTTCAAACGAAGAACTATCCTCAAGAGGGATAGTAGTACGTTCAGCAAGGGTGAAGATAACGCCATCCCATTTAGGGATGGAACATCACAACTCCATTGAGAGTCCAGGACCGGGAACAATTTGTTAAAGGAAGAAGAGGAGAAAAAGGAATCCTATCCTGTCCCATTTATTCTTAATAATGTTCGCCATCTAACAGGAGCAGGGAGGGATTAGGCACCACCCTGTCCTTAAACTCTATCCAATTTAGGAATTAAAGGTTCATTAGGCAATTTGGCCTCTGGAACCTCTGAATTCTCCAAAAACTTCCTTTGGACAAAGCGCAAATTCCTAAAACTAAAGTCTGGTTTCTCCGCAGCTGGAGGTTTAGAGGCAGCAGACTCCGACCCAGAATTTCATACTCAAGTCTCAGAAATACCTTCATCCTCGGATAACCCTATCAGTTAAAACCAATAAATTATCTGATGTACTCTGGAAGGAGTGTAATATGTAACCTTTCGCTTGCGCTTAGCAGGGTGAGGTAAAGCATTAAAGGCCGCAGACACCGCCGCCTGGACTGTGCAGTAAAGTCTGGTGAACAAAAGCCCCCTCCAGATAAAGTATCAGCAATGCTACGGGAAAACTAATGTAGGGTACGCACCTCACTGGACGACAGCTCCTCAGAGGTGGATGGCTCAATGGTATCAAACATGTTTGATATTAACACATTATCAAGGCATATGGAACATAATTGAGAGGGTGGAACTAAGGCCTCCTCACCAAATAAACAGGAATTACTCAACAGAATCCTACATCGCTAGTGCAATAACCGGAGAACTATAGAAATAAAGCACCTTATTTTATTCAAAATAACTGCACCTTTATACAACAATGGCTGGGGCACTTACCACCTCCTATGACCCAGACAGTGCAAAGATGTATCCCGGTCAGGAAAGAGGGAATAAATCACATGATGCACAATGCAGGACTGTCCCTACTATGAGAAAAAGCACGCCAGCTTGTAAGCTGCATGGCTCTCAAAGTGAAACCTGTATATTCCATAACAGCCTATGAGCCCATAACATCTCACACATAAAAGCAGCATAAAATCAAATAAACAATATAAGAGTACCCCCCCTGTTCAATAATGCCCTTCAGGAGATATTAACCCTTGATTCTATACAGATAAAAGGATTCACACTGTGACCCTGTCTTCTTGAGTTATCATACATGTATAAAATATTAAATGATCTTATTAGAATCAACACAATGGAACAGGAACACAGCCCTTCAAGTGTGACAGATGGTAGCATCGCTTCTGACATGGACTTGAGTGAAAAAAGCAGGCAGCGAAACTTGTCAACGCTGATTGCCTATGGAGTTGTTAATATGAGTCGGGATGGTTTCGCAAAAAGACTCTCCCTGCATCTCTGGAATCTAACTTTCATCCATGCTCTCACTGAGAGGCTGACAGGACTACTTAAAACTCCAGTCCCATCTCGAAGAGTACTACCCTCCATAAGAGACTACTACTCCGAAATCTTCTAACACTTCTCTGCCAACCTCCTGTGACAAAAGGCAAATAATGACTGGGGTTATGAGGAAGTGAGGGAGGTATTTAAACCTTTGGCTGGGGTGTCTTTGCCTCCTCCTGGTGGCCAGGTTCAGTATTTCCAACAAGTAAGGAATGCAGGAGTTGACTCTTCAATATTAAGATGGAAAAGTGTTTATGTCCCTTTTATGTAAAAGGAATAGCACAAATGCATTAAAGGGACATAATACTCATATGCTAAATCACTTGAAACTGATGCAGTATAACTGTAAAAAGCTGACAGGAAAATATCACCTGACCATCTCTATATAAAAAAGGAAGATATTTTACCTCACAGCTCAGCAGAGTAAGTTCTGTGTAAAAAGTTATACTTCACCTG
Organism: Bombina bombina; assembly: GCF_027579735.1. Classification (NCBI taxonomy): domain Eukaryota; kingdom Metazoa; phylum Chordata; class Amphibia; order Anura; family Bombinatoridae; genus Bombina; species Bombina bombina. The sequence goes on along the minus strand of NC_069502.1, from coordinate 123,342,603 downwards.
CTCCCAGCTGTAGGTAAAAAAAATAAAAAAAAAAATGAAGAAATGAACAGCAGCCAATCAGCAGTGCTGAGGTCATGAACTCTTACTGTGATCTCATGAGATTTGACTTAACTCTCATGAGATTTCATAGTAAGCTTCCTTTACCTGATTGGTGAAATAATATGAGAGTTCAGGAGGCTCATCCTTTCAGCTGTCCCAGGACAGACACACTAAAATGCTGCTTAGAAATCCTTTACAATGGGAGGTGGCTACTGAGGAACTTTTGAGGTAAAAACATAATTTATGCTTACCTGATAAATTTATTTCTCTTGTAGAGTATCCAGTCCACGGATCATCCATTACTTGTGGGATATTCTCCTTCCCAATAGGAAGTTGCAAGAGGATCACCCACAGCAGAGCTGCTATATAGCTCCTCCCCTCACTGCCATATCCAGTCATTCTACCGAAACCATAGGGTGCAGTGGTGACTGTAGTTTAATTAAAATTAAGACCTGTCTGAAAAGGACAGGGCGGGCCGTGGACTGGATACACTACAAGAGAAATAAATTTATCAGGTAAGCATAAATTATGTTTTCTCTTGTTAAGTGTATCCAGTCCACGGATCATCCATTACTTGTGGGATACCAATACCAAAGCTAAAGTACACGGATGATGGGAGGGACAAGGCAGGAACTTAAACGGAAGGAACCACTGCCTGTAGAACCTTTCTCCCAAAAACAGCCTCTGAAGAAGCAAAAGTATCAAATTTGTAAAATTTGGGAAAAGTATGAAGGGAAGACCAAGTTGCAGCCTTGCAAATCTGTTCAACAGAGGCCTCATTTATAAAGGCCCAGGTGGAAGCCACAGCTCTAGTAGAATGAGCTGTAATCCTTTCAGGAGGCTGCTGTCCAGCAGTCTCATAGGCTAAACGGATTATACTCCGAAGCCAAAAAGAAAGAGAGGTTGCCGAGGCCTTCTGACCTCTCCTCTGCCCAGAGTAAACAACAAACAGGTTAGATGTTTGGCGAAAATCTTTAGTAGCCTGTAAGTAAAACTTCAAGGCACGGACTACGTCTAGATTATGCAAAAGACGTTCCTTCTTTGAAGAAGGATTAGGACATAATGATGGAACAACAATCTCTTGATTTATATTCTTGTTAGAAACCACCTTAGGTAAAACCCCAGGTTTTGTACGCAGAACAACTTTATCTGAATGAAAGATCAGATAAGGAGAATCACAATGTAAGGCAGATAACTCCGAGACTCTTCGAGACGAGGAAATAGCCATCAGAAAAAGAACTTTCCATGAAAGAAGTTTGATATCAATAGAATGAAGGGGTTCAAATGGAACCCCTTGAAGAACTTTAAGAACCAAGTTTAAGCTCCATGGAGGAGCAACAGGTTTAAACACAGGCTTAATTCTAACTAAAGCCTGACAAAATGCCTGAACGTCTGGAACTTCTGCCAGACGCTTGTGTAAAAGGACAGAGCAGAAATCTGTCCCTTTAAAGAACTAGCTGATAATCCTTTGTCCAAACCCTCTTGGAGGAAGGACAATATCCTAGGAATCCTAATCCTACTCCATGAGCAATTCTTTGATTCACACCAATGAAGATATTTACGCCATATCTTGTGGTAAATTTTCCTGGTGACAGGCTTTCGTGCCTGTATTAAGGTATCAATTACTGACTCGGAGAAGCCACGCTTTGATAGGATCAAGCGTTCAATCTCCATGCAGTCAGTCTCAGAGAAAGTAGATTCGGATGATTGAAAGGACCTTGTATTAGAAGGTCTTGTCTCAGAGGCAGAGTCCATGGTGGAAAGGATGACATGTCCACTAGGTCTGCATACCAGGTCCTGCGTGGCCACTCAGGCGCTATCAATATCACCGATGCTCTTTCCTGTTTGATTTTGGCAATCAGACGAGGGAGCAGAGGAAACAGTGGAAACACATAAGCCAGGTTGAAGAACCAAGGTGCTGCTAGAGCATCTATCAGTGCCGCTTCTGGGTCCCTGGACCTGGATCCGTAACAAGGAAGCTTGGCGTTCTGGCGAGACGCCATGAGATCCAATTCTGGTTTGCCCCAACGGAGAACGAATTGAGCAAACACCTCCGGATGGAGTTCCCATTCCCCCGGATGAAAAGTCTGACGACTTAGAAAATCCGCCTCCCAGTTCTCTACACCTGGGATATGGATCGCTGACAGGTGGCAAGAGTGAGTCTCTGCCCAGCGAATTATCTTGGAGACTTCTGACATTGCTAGGGAACACCTGGTTCCCCCTTGATGGTTGATGTAAGCCACAGTCGTGATGTTGTCCGACTGAAATCTGATGAACCTCAGTGTTGCTAGCTGAGGCCAAGCCAGAAGAGCATTGAATATTGCTCTTAACTCCAGAATATTTATTGGGAGGAGTGTCTCCTCCTGAGTCCATGAACCCTGAGCCTTCAGTGAGTTCCAGACTGCACCCCAACCTAGAAGGCTGGCATCTGTTGTTACAATTGTCCAATCTGGTCTGCGAAAGGTCGTACCCTTGGACAGATGGGCCCGAGATAACCACCAGAGAAGAGAATCTCTGGTTTCCTGATCCAGATTTAGTAGAGGGGACAAATCTGTGTAATCCCCATTTCACTGACTGATGATGCATAATTGCAGCGGTCTGAGATTCAGGCGCGCGAATGGCACTATGTCCATCGCCGCTACCATTAAGCCGATTACTTCCATGCACTGAGCCACCGTGGGGCGCGGAATGGAGTGAAGAACACGGCAAGCATTTAGAAGTTTTGATAACCTGGACTCCGTCAGGTAAATTTTAATTTCTACAGAATCTATTAGAGTCCCTAGGAAGGAAACCCTCATGAGAGGAGATAGAGAACTCTTTTCTTCGTTCACTTTCCACCCATGCAACCTCAGGAATGCCAGAACTATCTCTGTATGAGATTTGGCAATTTGAAAGCTTGACGCCTGTATCAGGATATCGTCCAGGTAAGGAGCCACCGCTATGCCTCGCGGTCTTAGGACCGCCAGAAGTGAGCCTAGAACCTTTGTAAAAATTCTTGGGGCTGTAGCCAAGCCGAATGGAAGAGCTACAAATTGGTAATGCCTGTCTAGAAAGGAAAACCTCAGGAACTGATGATGATTCTTGTGAATCGGAATGTGAAGGTAGGCATCCTTTAAGTCCACTGTGGTCATGTACTGACCCTCTTGGATCATGGGTAAAAATGGTTCGAATAGTTTCCATCTTGAATGACGGAACTCTGAGGAATTTGTTTAGGATCTTTAAATCCAAAATTGGTCTGAAGGTTCCCTCTTTTTTGGGAACCACAAACAGATTTGAATAAAACCCCTGTCCTTGTTCCGTCCGCGGAACTGGATGGATCACTCCCATTACAAGGAGATCTTGTACGCAGCTTAGGAATGCCTCTTTCTTTATGTGGTTTGCAGATAATCTTGAAAGGTGAAATCTCCCTTGTGGAGGAGAAGCTTTGAAGTCCAGAAGATATCCCTGAAATATGATCTCCAACGCCCAGGGATCCTGAACATCTCTTGCCCACGCCTGGGCGAAGAGAGAGAGTCTGCCCCCTACTAGATCTGTTGTCGGATAGGGGGCCGCTCCTTCATGCTGTCTTAGAGGCAGCAGCAGGCTGTCTGGCCTGCTTGCCCTTGTTCCAGGACTGGTTAGGTTTCCAGGCCTGCTTGGATTGAGCAAAAGTTCCCTCTTGTTTTGAAGCAGAGGAAGTTTATGCTGCACCTGCCTTGAAATTTCGAAAGGCACGAAAATTAGACTGTTTGGCCTTTGATTTGGCCCTGTCCTGAGGAAGGGTATGACCCTTACCTCCAGTAATGTCAGCAATAATTTCTTTCAAACCAGGCCCGAATAAGGTCTGCCCCTTGAAAGGAATGTTGAGTAATTTAGACTTTGAAGTCACATCAGCTGACCAGGATTTGAGCCATAGCGCCCTACGCGCCTGGATGGCGAATCCGGAATTCTTAGCCGTTAGTTTAGTCAAATGAACAATGGCATCAGAAACAAATGAGTTAGCTAGCTTAAAGGGACACTGTACCCAAAAATTTTCTTTCATGATTCAGAAAGAGCATGCGATTTTAAGCAACTTTCTAATTTACTCCTATTATCAAATCTTCTTTACTCTCTTGGTATCTTTATTTGAAATGCAAGAATGTAAGTTTAGGTGCCGGCCCATTTTTGGTGAACAACCTAGGTTGTCCTTGCTGATTGGTGGATAAATTCATCCACCAATCAAAAACTGCTGTCCAGAGTGCTGAACCAAGAAAAAAGCTTAGATGCCTTCTTTTTCATATAAAGATAGCAAGAGAACGAAGAAAAATTGATAATAGGAGTAAATTAGAAAGTTGCTTAAAATTGCATGCTCTATCTGAATCACAAAAGAATTTTTTTGGGTACAGTGTCCCTTTAAGAGTTCTAAGCTTGACAACAATTTCAGTCAATGGAGCTGTATGGATGGCCTCTTCCAGGGCCTCAAACCAGAATGCCGCCACAGCAGTGACAGGTGCAATGCATGCAAGGGGCTGTAAAATAAAACCTTGTTGAATAAACATTTTCTTAAGGTAACCCCATAATTTTTTATCCATTGGATCTGAAAAGGCACAACTGTCCTCAACCGGGATAGTGGTACGCTTTGCTAAAGTAGAAACTGCTCCCTCCACCTTAGGGACAGTCTGCCATAAGTCCCGTGTAGTGGAAACATTTTTCTAAATATAGGAGGTGGGGAAAAGGGCACACCGGGCCTATCCCACTCCTTACTAATAATTTCTGTAAGCCTTTTAGGTATTGGAAAAACATCAGTACTCACCGGCACTGCATAGTATTTATCCAGCCTACACAATTTCTCTGGCACTGCAATTGTGTCACAGTCATTCAGAGCAGCCAATACCTCCCCAAGCAATACACGGAGGTTCTCAAGCTTAAATTTAAAATTAGAAATCTCTGAATCAGGTCTCCCCGATTCAGAGACGTCACCCACAGACTGAAGCTCTCCGTCCTCAGGTTCTGCATATTGTGACGCAGTATCAGACGTGGCTCTTACAGCATCTACGCGCTCTGTATCTCGTCTAACCCCAGAGCTATCGCGCTTGCCTCTCAATTCAGGCAATCTGGATAATACCTCTGACAGGGTATTATTCATGATTGCAGCCATGTCCTGCAAAGTAATCGCTATGGGCGTCCCTGATGTACTTGGCGCCATATTAGCGTGCGTCCCTTGAGCGGGTTGCGAAGGGTCCGACACGTGGGGAGAGTTAGTCGGCATAACTTTCCAATTGACAGACCCCTCTGGTGACAATTCTTTTATAGATAAAGACTGATCTTTACTGTTTAAGGTGAAATCAATACATTTAGTACACATTCTCCTATGGGGCTCCACCATGGCTTTTAAACATAATGAACAAGTATCCTCTGTTTCAGACATGTTTGTGCAGACTAGCAATGAGACTAGCAAGCTTGGAAAACACTTTAAAGCAAGTTAACAAGCAATATAAAAAAACGTTACTGTGCCTTTAAGAGAAACACATTTTGACAAAATTTGAAATAACAGTGAAAAAAGGCAGTTACACTAACAAAATTTTTACAGTGCATGTAACAAGTCAGCAGAGCATTGCACCCACTTGCAAATGGATGATTAACCCCTTAATAACAAAAGCAAAATAATAAATGCCAAAAACGTTTTTTAAACACAGTCACAACAACTGCCACAGTCTACTGTGATTGTTACCCTCCTCAAACACGACTTTGAAGCCTTTTGAGCCCTTCAGAGATGTCCTGCATCATGCAGGAAGAAGCTGAATGTCTCTGTCAGTATTTTTAGCTGCACAGAAAAGCACTAAAAACAGAATTTATGTTTACCTGATAAATTACTTTCTCCAACGGTGTGTCCGGTCCACGGCGTCATCCTTACTTGTGGGATATTCTCTTCCCCAACAGGAAATGGCAAAGAGCCCAGCAAAGCTGGTCACATGATCCCTCCTAGGCTCCGCCTACCCCAGTCATTCGACCGACGTTAAGGAGGAATATTTGCATAGGAGAAACCATATGATACCGTGGTGACTGTAGTTAAAGAAAATAAATTATCAGACCTGATTAAAAAACCAGGGCGGGCCGTGGACCGGACACACCGTTGGAGAAAGTAATTTATCAGGTAAACATAAATTCTGTTTTCTCCAACATAGGTGTGTCCGGTCCACGGCGTCATCCTTACTTGTGGGAACCAATACCAAAGCTTTAGGACACGGATGAAGGGAGGGAGCAAATCAGGTCACCTAAATGGAAGGCACCACGGCTTGCAAAACCTTTCTCCCAAAAATAGCCTCAGAAGAAGCAAAAGTATCAAACTTGTAAAATTTGGTAAAAGTGTGCAGTGAAGACCAAGTCGCTGCCCTACATATCTGATCAACAGAAGCCTCGTTCTTGAAGGCCCATGTGGAAGCCACAGCCCTAGTGGAATGAGCTGTGATTCTTTCAGGAGGCTGCCGTCCGGCAGTCTCGTAAGCCAATCTGATGATGCTTTTAATCCAAAAAGAGAGAGAGGTAGAAGTTGCTTTTTGACCTCTCCTTTTACCAGAATAAACAACAAACAAGGAAGATGTTTGTCTAAAATCCTTTGTAGCATCTAAATAGAATTTTAGAGCGCGAACAACATCCAAATTGTGCAACAAACGTTCCTTCTTCGAAACTGGTTTCGGACACAGAGAAGGCACGACTATCTCCTGGTTAATGTTTTTGTTAGAAACAACTTTTGGAAGAAAACCAGGTTTAGTACGTAAAACCACCTTATCTGCATGGAACACCAGATAAGGAGGAGAACACTGCAGAGCAGATAATTCTGAAACTCTTCTAGCAGAAGAAATTGCAACCAAAAACAAAACTTTCCAAGATAATAACTTAATATCAACGGAATGTAAGGGTTCAAACGGAACCCCCTGAAGAACTGAAAGAACTAAGTTGAGACTCCAAGGAGGAGTCAAAGGTTTGTAAACAGGCTTGATTCTAACCAGAGCCTGAACAAAGGCTTGAACATCTGGCACAGCTGCCAGCTTTTTGTGAAGTAACACAGACAAGGCAGAAATCTGTCCCTTCAAGGAACTTGCAGATAATCCTTTTTCCAATCCTTCTTGAAGGAAGGATAGAATCTTAGGAATCTTAACCTTGTCCCAAGGGAATCCTTTAGATTCACACCAACAGATATATTTTTTCCAAATTTTGTGGTAAATTTTTCTAGTTACAGGCTTTCTGGCCTGAACAAGAGTATCAATAACAGAATCTGAGAACCCTCGCTTTGATAAGATCAAGCGTTCAATCTCCAAGCAGTCAGCTGGAGTGAGACCAGATTCGGATGTTCGAACGGACCTTGAACAAGAAGGTCTCGTCTCAAAGGTAGCTTCCATGGTGGAGCCGATGACATATTCACCAGATCTGCATACCAAGTCCTGCGTGGCCACGCAGGAGCTATCAAGATCACCGACGCCCTCTCCTGATTGATCCTGGCTACCAGCCTGGGGATGAGAGGAAACGGCGGGAATACATAAGCTAGTTTGAAGGTCCAAGGTGCTACTAGTGCATCTACTAGAGTCGCCTTGGGATCCCTGGATCTGGACCCGTAGCAAGGAACCTTGAAGTTCTGACGAGAGGCCATCAGATCCATGTCTGGAATGCCCCACAGTTGAGTGATTTGGGCAAAGATTTCCGGATGGAGTTCCCACTCCCCCGGATGCAATGTCTGACGACTCAGAAAATCCGCTTCCCAATTTTCCACTCCTGGGATGTGGATTGCGGACAGGTGGCAGGAGTGAGTCTCCGCCCATTGAATGATTTTGGTCACTTCTTCCATCGCCAGGGAACTCCTTGTTCCCCCCTGATGGTTGATGTACGCAACAGTCGTCATGTTGTCTGATTGAAACCGTATGAACTTGGCCCTCGCTAGCTGAGGCCAAGCCTTGAGAGCATTGAATATCGCTCTCAGTTCCAGAATATTTATCGGTAGAAGAGATTCTTCCCGAGACCAAAGACCCTGAGCTTTCAGGGATCCCCAGACCGCGCCCCAGCCCATCAGACTGGCGTCGGTCGTGACAATGACCCACTCTGGTCTGCGGAAGGTCATCCCTTGTGACAGGTTGTCCAGGGACAGCCACCAACGGAGTGAGTCTCTGGTCCTCTGATTTACTTGTATCTTCGGAGACAAGTCTGTATAGTCCCCATTCCACTGACTGAGCATACACAGTTGTAATGGTCTTAGATGAATGCGCGCAAAAGGAACTATGTCCATTGCCGCTACCATCAAACCTATCACTTCCATGCACTGCGCTATGGAAGGAAGAGGAACGGAATGAAGTATCCGACAAGAGTTTAGAAGTTTTGTTTTTCTGGCCTCTGTCAGAAAAATCCTCATTTCTAAGGAGTCTATTATTGTTCCCAAGAAGGGAACTCTTGTCGACGGAGATAGAGAACTCTTTTCCACGTTCACTTTCCATCCGTGAGATCTGAGAAAGGCCAGGACTATGTCCGTGTGAGCCTTTGCTTGAGGAAGGGACGACGCTTGAATCAGAATGTCGTCCAAGTAAGGTACTACTGCAATGCCCCTTGGTCTTAGCACCGCTAGAAGGGACCCTAGTACCTTTGTGAAAATCCTTGGAGCAGTGGCTAATCCGAAAGGAAGCGCCACAAACTGGTAATGCTTGTCCAGGAATGCGAACCTTAGGAACCGATGATGTTCCTTGTGGATAGGAATATGTAGATACGCATCCTTTAAATCCACCGTGGTCATGAATTGACCTTCCTGGATGGAAGGAAGAATTGTTCGAATGGTTTCCATTTTGAACGATGGAACCTTGAGAAACTTGTTTAAGATCTTGAGATCTAAGATTGGTCTGAACGTTCCCTCTTTTTTGGGAACTATGAACAGATTGGAGTAGAACCCCATCCCTCTATATATGTAAGGACCCTATGTTTAGTCCGATGAGCTATCTGGAAATAGCGGATGAATCACTCCCATTTTTAACAGGTCTTCTACACAATGTAAGAATGCCTGTCTTTTTATGTGGTCTGAAGACAACTGAGACCTGTGGAACCTCCCCCTTGGGGGAAGCCCCTTGAATTCCAGAAGATAACCTTGGGAGACTATTTCTAGTGCCCAAGGATCCAGAACATCTCTTGCCCAAGCCTGAGCGAAGAGAGAGAGTCTGCCCCCCACCAGATCCGGTCCCGGATCGGGGGCCAACATTTCATGCTGTCTTGGTAGCAGTGGCAGGTTTCTTGGCCTGCTTTCCCTTGTTCCAGCCTTGCATTGGTCTCCAGGCTGGCTTGGCTTGAGAAGTATAACCCTCTTGCTTAGAGGACGTAGCACTTTGGGCTGGTCCGTTTCTACGAAAGGGACGAAAATTAGGTTTATTTTTGGCCTTGAAAGACCGATCCTGAGGAAGGGCGTGGCCCTTACCCCCAGTGATATCAGAGATAATCTCTTTCAAGTCAGGGCCAAACAGCGTTTTCCCCTTGAAAGGAATGTTAAGTAGTTTGTTCTTGGAAGACGCATCAGCTGACCAAGATTTCAACCAAAGCGCTCTGCGCGCCACAATAGCAAACCCAGAATTCTTAGCCGCTAACCTAGCCAATTGCAAAGTGGCGTCTAGGGTGAAAGAATTAGCCAATTTGAGAGCACGGATTCTGTCCATAATCTCCTCATAAGGAGGAGAATCACTATCGACCGCCTTTACTAGCTCATCGAACCAGAAACACGCGGCTGTAGTGACAGGGACAATGCATGAAATTGGTTGTAGAAGGTAACCCTGCTGAACAAACATCTTTTTAAGTAAACCTTCTAATTTTTTATCCATAGGATCTTTGAAAGCACAACTATCTTCTATGGGTATAGTGGTGCGTTTGTTTAAAGTAGAAACCGCTCCCTCGACCTTGGGGACTGTCTGCCATAAGTCCTTTCTGGGGTCGACCATAGGAAACAATTTTTTAAATATGGGGGGAGGGACGAAAGGTATACCGGGCCTTTCCCATTCTTTATTTACAATGTCCGCCACCCGCTTGGGTATAGGAAAAGCTTCTGGGAGCCCCGGGACCTCTAGGAACTTGTCCATTTTACATAGTTTCTCTGGGATGATCAAATTCTCACAATCATCCAGAGTGGATAATACCTCCTTAAGCAGAGCGCGGAGATGTTCCAACTTAAATTTAAATGTAATCACATCGGGTTCAGCTTGTTGAGAAATTTTCCCTGAATCTGAAATTTCTCCCTCAGACAAAACCTCCCTGGCCCCATCAGACTGGTGTAGGGGCATTTCAGAACCATTATTATCAGCGTCATCATGCTCTTCAGTATCTAAAACAGAGCAGTCGCGCTTACGCTGATAAGTGGGCATTTTGGCTAAAATGTTTTTGATAGAATTATCCATTACAGCCGTTAATTGTTGCATAGTAAGGAGTATTGGCGCGCTAGATGTACTAGGGGCCTCCTGAGTGGGCAAGACTCGTGTAGACGAAGGAGGGAATGATGCAGTACCATGCTTACTCCCCTCACTTGAGGAATCATCTTGGGCATCATTTTCATTGTCACATAAATCACATTTATTTAAATGAGAAGGAACCCTGGCTTCCCCACATTCAGAACACAGTCTATCTGGTAGTTCAGACATGTTAAACAGGCATAAACTTGATAACAAAGTACAAAAAACGTTTTAAAATAAAACCGTTACTGTCACTTTAAATTTTAAACTGAACACACTTTATTACTGCAATTGCGAAAAAGTATGAAGGAATTGTTCAAAATTCACCAAAATTTCACCACAGTGTCTTAAAGCCTTAAAAGTATTGCACACCAAATTTGGAAGCTTTAACCCTTAAAATAACGGAACCGGAGCCGTTTTTAACTTTAACCCCTTTACAGTCCCTGGTATCTGCTTTGCTGAGACCCAACCAAGCCCAAAGGGGAATACGATACCAAATGACGCCTTCAGAAAGTCTTTTCTATGTATCAGAGCTCCTCACACATGCGACTGCATGTCATGCCTCTCAAAAACAAGTGCGCAATACCGGCGCGAAAATGAGGCTCTGCCTATGATTAGGGAAAGCCCCTAAAGAATAAGGTGTCTAAAACAGTGCCTGCCGATATAATTTTACCAAAATACCCAGATTAAATGATTCCTCAAGGCTAAATATGTGTAATATATGAATCGATTTAGCCCAGAAAAAGTCTACAGTCTTAATAAGCCCTTGTGAAGCCCTTATTTACTATCTTAATAAACATGGCTTACCGGATCCCATAGGGAAAATGACAGCTTCCAGCATTACATCGTCTTGTTAGAATGTGTCATACCTCAAGCAGCAAAAGACTGCTCACTGTTCCCCCAACTGAAGTTAATTCCTCTCAACAGTCCTGTGTGGAACAGCCATGGATTTTAGTAACGGTTGCTAAAATCATTTTCCTCTTACAAACAGAAATCTTCATCTCTTTTCTGTTTCAGAGTAAATAGTACATACCAGCACTATTTTAAAATGACAAACTCTTGATTGAATAATAAAAACTACAGTTAAACACTAAGAAACTCTAAGCCATCTCCGTGGAGATGTTGCCTGTACAACGGCAAAGAGAATGACTGGGGTAGGCGGAGCCTAGGAGGGATCATGTGACCAGCTTTGCTGGGCTCTTTGCCATTTCCTGTTGGGGAAGAGAATATCCCACAAGTAAGGATGACGCCGTGGACCGGACACACCTATGTTGGAGAAATAGGCCCTTCCCACTCATATTGCAACAGTGGAAAGCCTTAGGAACTGTTTCTAGGCAAAAATCAAACCAGCCATGTGGAAAAAAACTAGGCCCCAATAAGTTTTGTCACCAAACATATATAAAAACGATTAAACATGCCAGCAAACGTTTTATATTACACTTTTATAAGAGTATGTATCTCTATTAATAAGCCTGATACCAGTCGCTATCACGGCATTTAAGGCTTTACTTACATTAATCCGGTATCAGCAGCATTTTCTAGCAAATTCCATCCCTAGAAAAATATTAACTGCACATACCTTATTGCAGGAAAACCTGCACGCCATTCCCTCTCTGAAGTTACCTCACTCCTCAGAATATGTGAGAACAGCAATGGATCTTAGTTACTTCTGCTAAGATCATAGAAATCACAGGCAGATTCTTCTTCTAATGCTGCCTGAGATGAAACAGTACACTCCGGTACCATTTAAAAATAACAAACTTTTGATTGAAGTTAAAAATCTAACTATAATACACCACTCTCCTCTTACTACGTCCATCTTTGTTGAGAGTTGCAAGAGAATGACTGGATATGGCAGTGAGGGGAGGAGCTATATAGCAGCTCTGCTGTGGGTGATCCTCTTGCAACTTCCTATTGGGAAGGAGAATATCCCACAAGTAATGGATGATCCGTGGACTGGATACACTTAACAAGAGAAATATCTTTCTTTTTTACATAGAGATGTTCAGGAGATATTTTCTAGTCAGCTTTTTATAGCTATGCTGCATCACTTTCAAGTGTTTAAACATTTGGGTATTATTGCCCTTTAATAGGTAACAAATTATCCATTTAACTAGCAATTTATATGTACTAATTTATCTAGCAAGTTCTGATAAATATATCCTAGGGGGTAACGCATCTATAGTTTACCTTTGGAGGAAAATCATATAGCACGAAAGGGTATTTATTACACACTTTCAATCCATAATGTTACTTTGGCGCACACTACAGTTCTTTCAGACATCAGTGATTTTTTTGTGACACAGATCTCATTACAATATACTTGTGGAATCTTATCTATCTCTCTCATAAGGTTTTCAAGTTTATATTACCTACATTCTACATGAATTACTCCTACATGGCCGTCTCCTGGCCCCCTGTCACCAAGCCCGTGTCTCCTGGCCCCCTGTCAGCAAGACTGTGTCTCCTGGCCCCCTGTCACCAAGCCTGTGTCTCAGCAAGACTGTGTCTCCTGGCCCCCTGTCACCAAGCCTGTGTCTCCTGGCCCCCTGTCACCAAGCCCGTGTCTCCTGGCCCCCTGTCACCAAGCCCGTGTCTCCTGGCCCCTTGTCAGCAAGCCTGTGTCTCAGCAAGACTGTGTCTCCTGGCCCCCTGTCAGCAAGCCTAAGTGTCCTGGTCCCCTGTCAGCAAGCCTGTGTCTCAGAAAGACTGTGTCTCCTGGCCCCCTGTCAGCAAGCCTGTGTCTCAGCAAGCCTGTGTGTCCTGGCCCCCTGTCAGCAAGCCTGTGTCTCAGCAAGCCTGTGTGTCCTGGCCCCCTGTCACCAAGCCCGTGTCTCCTGGCCCCTTGTCAGCAAGTCTGTGTCTCAGCAAGACTGTGTCTCCTGGCCCCCTGTCACCAAGCCTGTGTCTCCTGGCCCCCTGTCACCAAGCCCGTGTCTCCTGGCCCCTTGTCAGCAAGCCTGTGTCTCAGCAAGACTGTGTCTCCTGGCCCCCTGTCAGCAAGCCTAAGTGTCCTGGCCCCCTGTCAGCAAGCCTGTGTCTCAGAAAGACTGTGTCTCCTGGCCCCCTGTCAGCAAGCCTGTGTCTCAGCAAGACTGTGTCTCCTGGCTCCTTGTCAGCAAGCCTGTGTCTCAGCAAGACTGTCTCCTGGCCCCTTGTCAGCAAGCCTGTGTCTCAGCAAGACTGTGTCTCCTGGCCCCCTGTCAGCAAGCCTAAGTGTCCTGGCCCCCTGTCAGCAAGCCTGTGTGTCCTGCCCCCCTGTCAGCAAGCCTGTGTCTCAGCAAGCCTGTGTCTCCTGGCCCCCCACCAGCAAGCCTGTGCATCACTTTCAAGTGTTTAAACATTTGGGTATTATTGCCCTTTAATAGGTAACAAATTATCCATTTAACTAGCAATTTATATGTACTAATTTATCTAGCAAGTTCTGATAAATATATCCTAGGGGGTAACGCATCTATAGTTTACCTTTGGAGGAAATCATATAGCACGAAAGGGTATTTATTACACACTTTCAATCCATAATGTTACTTTGGCGCACACTACAGTTCTTTCAGACATCAGTGATTTTTTTGTGACACAGATCTCATTACAATATACTTGTGGAATATTATCTATCTCTCTCATAAGGTTTTCAAGTTTATATTACCTACATTCTACATGAATTACTCCTACATGGCCGTCTCCTGGCCTCCTGTCACCAAGCCCGTGTCTCCTGGCCCCCTGTCAGCAAGCCTGTGTCTCAGCAAGACTGTGTCTCCTGGCCCCCTGTCACCAAGCCTGTGTCTCAGCAAGACTATGTCTCCTGGCCCCCTGTCACCAAGCCTGTGTCTCCTGGCCCCCTGTCACCAAGCCCGTGTCTCCTGGCCCCTTGTCAGCAAGCCTGTGTCTCAGCAAGACTGTGTCTCCTGGCTCCCTGTCAGCAAGCCTAAGTGTCCTGGTCCCCTGTCAGCAAGCCTGTGTCTCAGAAAGACTGTGTCTCCTGGCCCCCCGTCAGCAAGCCTGTGTCTCAGCAAGCCTGTGTGTCCTGGCCCCCTGTCAGCAAGCCTGTGTCTCAGCAAGCCTGTGTGTCCTGGCCCCCTGTCACCAAGCCCGTGTCTCCTGGCCCCTTGTCAGCAAGTCTGTGTCTCAGCAAGACTGTGTCCCCTGGCCCCCTGTCACCAAGCCTGTGTCTCCTGGCCCCCTGTCACCAAGCCCGTGTCTCCTGGCCCCTTGTCAGCAAGCCTGTGTCTCAGCAAGACTGTGTCTCCTGGCCCCCTGTCAGCAAGCCTAAGTGTCCTGGCCCCCTGTCAGCAAGCCTGTGTCTCAGAAAGACTGTGTCTCCTGGCCCCCTGTCAGCAAGCCTGTGTCTCAGAAAGACTGTGTCTCCTGGCCCCCTGTCAGCAAGTCTGTGTCTCAGCAAGACTGTGTCTCCTGGCCCCTTGTCAGCAAGCCTGTGTCTCAGCAAGACTGTCTCCTGGCCCCTTGTCAGCAAGCCTGTGTCTCAGCAAGACTGTGTCTCCTGGCCCCCTGTCAGCAAGCCTAAGTGTCCTGGCCCCCTGTCAGCAAGCCTGTGTCTCAGAAAGACTGTGTCTCCTGGCCCCCTGTCAGCAAGCCTGTGTCTCAGCAAGCCTGTGTGTCCTGGCCCCCTGTCAGCAAGCCTGTGTCTCAGCAAGCCTGTGTGTCCTGGCCCCCTGTCAGCAAGCCTGTGTCTCAGCAAGCCTGTGTCTCCTGGACCCCTGTCAGCAATTCTGTGTCTCAGCAAGCCTGTGTCTCCTGGCCCCCTGTTACCAAGTCTGTGTCTCCTGGACCCCTGTCAGCAAGCCTGTGTCTCCTGGCCCCCTGTCACCAAGCCTGTGTCTCCTGGCCCCCTGTCACCAAGTCCATGTCTCCTGGCCCCCTGTCAGCAAGCCTGTGTCTCAGCAAGCCTGTGTGTCCTGGCCCCCTGTCAGCAAGCCTGTGTGTCCTGCCCCCCTGTCAGCAAGCCTGTGTCTCAGCAAGCCTGTGTGTCCTGCCCCCCTGTCAGCAAGCCTGTGTCTCCTGGCCCCCCACCAGCAAGCCTGTGCCTCCTAGCCCCTTGTCAGCAAGCTCATGCCTCCTGTCCCTCCACCAGCAAGCCTGTGTCTCCTGGCCCCCCACCAGCAAGCCTGTGTCTCCTGGCCGCCCACCAGCAAGCCTGTGTCTCCTGGCCCCCCACCAGCAAGCCTGTGTCTCCTGGCCCCCCACCAGCAAGCCTGTGTCTCCTGGCCCCCCTGTCAGCAAGCCTGTGCCTCCTAGCCCCCTGTCAGCAAGCTCATGCCTCCTGTCCCCCACCAGCAAGCCTGTGTCTCCTGGCCCCCCACCAGCAAGCCTGTGTCTCCTGGCCCCCCACCAGCAAGCCTATGTCTCCTGGCCCCCCACCAGCAAGCCTGTGTCTCCTGGCCCCCCACCAGCAAGCCTGTGCCTCCTAGCCCCCTGTCAGCAAGCTCATGCCTCCTGTCCCTCCACCAGCAAGCCTGTGTCTCCTGGCCCCCCACCAGCAAGCCTGTGTCTCCTGGCCCCCCACCAGCAAGCCCATGTCTCCTGACTATCTAGTGTCTCCTGTCCCCCACCCACCCCATCCCCAACAATCAAACCTGTGTCTCCTTATTTGAATAAAATATTTTAGTGAATAATCCTTGTTTGAACGGATAGCTAGCTATGATTAGAAATGAGTAGTCACTTTGCATTTTATTGTATATTTACTATGCACAAATATTCTCTATATCCATACTTCCCTGATTACATATTTAGTGGCAGAAAATATGAAGCTTTTCTACAAATGAACCATAGTAAATCACCAAATTTTTCAAATTCTTACTTATAAGGTAATGACACAAGTGCAGCTGCAAAATACCAGACTACAGTAACACTCGTTTATTTCAACAATCTGCAGAAAAGGAAGAACATAAAGTATTTATATTATTAAAAAAAAGAAATCTGAAAGTCAAATAACGTTTATGGTTTAAACATTTACTTCTATGATCAAACTCACTACATTCTCTTGGTAGTATCCATTGTTGAGAAGCATACCTAGGTTTTTTCAAAAGCAAAAATCTACTACTGGGAGCTAGCTGGTGATTGGTGGCTACGCACAAATGCCACTTGTCATTGGCTCACCAGATGAGTTCAGTTATCTCCCAGTAGTGCACTGTTGATTTTAGCTATGTGTTTAACACTTTACAAGTGTACACGCAAAAAAAAGTACAATAAAAAAAATGTTTTGCACTCATTAAGAACACACACACAACAAGAACAATGTGTGCTACTTATTGCAGTCATTTCTGCTTCAGGCTCTTCAGAGTCTATTGTTTAATAAACTACAGGTAGGAATAACTGTCCAATTGTTACACAATCTCAAGATCATTCTGCCATAAGTTGGCACAGAGCTGAGCCACCATAAAAGGTCAGTTGTCATCATTTTTCCTAATGTCAATGCCTACAACATTTTTCTTAATATTTAGCACACGGGGGGGGAAATGCTACCAAACAAACTGAATTGTGCATGGGTGCATATCACTTTGTAATGGAAGCTTGCATGCAATAAACTTCCATTAGCAAAAAAGCTTTTAGTAAAAGTTATTACCGTGTTTCAGCGGCATAAACACATATACTAAGGCGGCCTGTGCACCAGTATTCTAAGACAATGCTTAATCAGAGAGGTGGCTGTGGTGTGTATTGCTTCTGAAGACGATTTGTGTCATACAAGCTAATACTAACCCTCTGAGAAGGTGTGGTGTTTGAAGCTGAAGCTGTGTCCTCAAAGGTTAAAGGGACATTGAACTGTAAAATGATCTCCCTTTTAATATGTTCCCAATTATCCATTTTACCTTTTGGAGTATATTAGACTGTTAACAAATAGCTCCATGAAAACAAGAATGTTGCAGTATTCTCTAAGAAAAGCTATGTAAACAAGACATAAGCTGAAATTGACCTCCTAGTGGGAGGTTTTTCCTGGTGCATGGAATACGATGAACTCTTATCAGTTACCTGCCCGAATACAAACATGCCTTATTTGGAGGAGCCAATCTGTGCTTTTGTCCACAGACAACAAGGCTAGCCATTGTCATAGTATAAAGTGCATTGTTTTGAAACAAAGAAACATAGAATTTGTCAGTAGATAAGAACCAAAATGCCCATCAAGTCTACCCATATTATATGTTACCGTTTTCTTAGGATAGCGGTATGCATGTCCTAGGCATTTTTTTATTATTATTTTACAGTCCCTGTGTTTACCGCCTGTTTTGAAAGTTTAGTCCATGAATCCACTACCCTTTCTTATAAAAAAAAAAAATGCTTTCTCAAATTTCTCCTGAATATGCTACTCTCTAACTCAAGTTTGTGAATTCTTGTTTCAGCTTCCACTTAATTAAAGGGAAATAATATGCAATCATTTGAAAGTGAGTAGCATAACTGTAAAAAGCTGATATTAAAATATCACCTGAACATCTCTATGTAAAAAGGGAAGAAATTTTATCTCAAAATTTCTTCAGCTCACCAGATTAAGTTCTCTGTGAACACTTTTGCTTCAGCTGCTGTCCAGCTGTGGGTTGAACGGAAAACAACAACAACAATATCCAATCAGTATCAGCCGTGCTGAGGTCATGCTTTGCTTTGCTGTGATCTCGTGAGATTTCATAGTAAACTTCCTAATACTGTATAAGAAAATAACACGACTGTGTGTACACATGCCAAATGCACACTCCATTGCAAATCCCGAGGCCAGCATCCTGATTAGCTGATCAATTCTCTAAAGTGGGGTGTGAATATTTTGACTTTTTTTTATTGAGGAAATATACAGTACAGAATAAGAGGATACATACAGCAAACACAGTACAATCCATATGTTCTAGGAAGAGATTACAAAGCAGAGTGTCAGAGAAATAGTAAAGCAACTACACATCTTGCCACTATCTTCGCGGAGCTGGAGGCATTTTAATACTGCAGCATTTTAAGCTCTCCTTTTCATTAAAGATAAAGAGGAGGGAGTCAAATAACCCATTTATGCAATTCAACTTGCAGCATCTCATTCTCATTGCACCGTACAGAGATCTTAACTACATAAGCCCCCTCTCATATAGACATTTGATTTCCTAATTTTTCATATTAAATGAAACACTAAAAAAGAACAAAAAACACAAAAACAAAACAATACAGCATAAAAGAACAAACCATGAGATCTAATATTTTGACATTTTTAGGTAAAATATCTAAATTTTTTACATAGAGGTGTTCAGGTGTTATTTTCTAGACCGCTTTTTACAGATTTTACACTTTCAAGTGCTTCAAAATTTGGGTATCATGTCCCTTTAAGTCTGTTCATATATTTGAAGGTTTATATGTCACCTCTTTCCCTTTTCTCCTAAAAACTATACATATTTAGATTATAGAGTCTCTTTCTTTCTGTGTCTTATATTTTAGACCATGTACCATTTTAGTAGACCTCCTTTGGACAGTTTCTAGTTTATTTCCTTCCTGTGATATGTTCTCCAGAACTGTACACAATATTCCAGGCCGATTGGTGATCTGCAAAGTGGCATAAGAACCTTGCTATATCTGCTTCTAATACCTCTCCCAATGCAACCAAGTATTCAACTGGCCTTACTGAGTCAACTGATGCATTGTCTACCAAATTTGAAATAATCTGAAATAATTCCCAAGACCCATTCCTCTTTCTTTCGTTACAGTCAGTAGTGTACCATTGAGACTATAATTGGCCTTTGAGTTTTTGGATCCTATATGCATACTTTTTCTCTTGGTAATATTACATTTTAGATCCAATTTATTTTTTTCCAATATATTTTTTTAAAATATCGCTACTCATTTGATCAACTCCTCCTGAAAAATTTTGTATCATCTGCAAACAACCCCCCTTCTAAAGTCTAGATACGCTACATCTACAGCTCCTCCCTGGTCTGTTAATTTAGTAATATGGTCAAATAAATCAATCTTGCAGCAGTGAAACCATTCTGTCCTTTGTCTTCTAAGTTGTTTGATAGTAAGACAGAAGTCTTTCCTTTAAAAGAGTTTCCATTAATTTCCCTGCAACTGAGATCAAACTGACTGGCCTATAGTAAGCAGAATCTTCCCTACTACCCTTTTTATGAAAAGGAACTACATTAGCTATTTCCAGTCTTCTAGAACAACTCCTGTTAACAGTGACTGATTAAAGGGACATCTATTATCAAATTTGCTTCCTTCTCATGATATTCTTTGTTGAAGAAATACCTAGGTAGGTAGCGTGCACATGCCTGAAGCACTACATGACAGGAAATAGAGCTGCCATTTAGTGAGTCTGCTAATGTATAACACTGTTGCAAAACTGCTGCCATATAGTGCTGCAGACATGTACACACTTCTGAGCGTACATCCTTGATTTTCAACAAAGGATAACAAGAAAACTAAGAAAATGTGATAATAGAAGTAAATGGTAAAGTTCTTTAAAATTCTGTGCTCTATCTGAATCATGAAAGAAAACATTTGGGTTTTATGTCCCTTTAAATAAATCAGCTAATGGAGTAGCTATCACATATCAAAGTTCTCTTACAACCCCTGGATTAATATTATCTTGAACAACAAACATTTACTTTTATTATTGATAAAGCCCTTGAAACCTCTTTCCTCTGTAAAAGGAGAAGTACTACCAAAATTATCATTTAAAGGGACAGTCAACTCAAATCGTTTTATTGTTTTAAAAGATAATCCCTTAATTACCCATTCCCCAGTTTTGCACAGAAAACATGGTTATATTAAAACACTTTTTACCTCTGTGATTACCTTATTTCTACGCATCTTCTGACAGGCCCCTGATCACATGACTATCGATTGACTTGCATTTAAGCCAATTAGTGCTGTGTTGTTAGAATCGACGGGCGTCAGCACAATGTTATCTATATGGCGCACATGAACTAGCTTCCACTGATGTGAATAGCAAACACAAAAGCATGTGATCATGGGGCTGTCTTTAGGGACTTAAAAAAGACAGAAATTTAGAGGTTTAAAGGTTATAAAGTATGTTAATATAACTATGTTGGAAGTGTAAAGGTGGAGAATTTCAATCTCCCCGATCTCGTCTGATCGGGGAGATTGACAGCTCCTGCCGACGCGTGATTGACTGTGCGAGGGCAGGGGGCGGAATTGCACTGAGCGCAAAATATCGCTTGCGTGCAATCTTAAATCCAGAGGCGAGCTGGGGTGGACAGGGAAAAAATATGTATGCCCCTGTCCACCCCAGCTTGATAAATTGAGCCCCTAAAGAAGGTTTGGTGTCCATGTTTTACAGATTGTTCTATTCTCTCTTCTGCCTCAGCTTTAGCCTTTCTGATAAATTGTTTTGTGATTTTTTGATGGGTTCCCCATTTTTCCCTATTCTCTTCTGAGCCAGTGTGTTTGAACTTTTTATTAAATGTCTTTTTTGTCTTAAATGCATGAGCTACTTTTCTTGAAAACCATATTGGTTTTCTTTTACAAACAAGCCTAATACAATGTTTATTTGCGTAAAGGCTCTGACTTCCGGGGCGGAGCTTAGAGGATACGGCAGCTTGCACGCCGTCGGAGCACACTAAGCTAGAGTTCAAGCACCGCAGCGCCATAAGCCCTTGTTTGGAGGATAGCGGTTCCAGATTGGGCGTGCGAACTAGCATCTGTGGTTCGCTAGGCGCCGGAAGTCTACGGCAGGCGTTTTGGCCGACTTCGCCACGGCCATTTGTTTGGTGTATCAGGAACTTTTCCGGGAGACCCAGCCGATATAATACCGGGAGGCAAAGTGATCACAAGCCGGTTCAAGGAGAGAGCGGTTCCAGAAGTTCTCAGAGCCTGTAGGAGGGCTTCGAACCTGAGCAGGAAAACTCCTGATTAAGAAGCCACCAGCGAGGAGGAAAAAAGCGGATCAACACACAGAATTACGGGACAACAGCAGTAAGCACGGCCCAGGCACCCCCAGGAGGACAGTCGGCAGTAAGTGCAAGTACTGGCTAAAAGTTGCTGAGGTATGCCATATATGTTTACCCCCGGGTGGGCTTGTAACTGATAATCATAAACAGTTGGAATTGCAAAAGTTTTGACCACCGGGGAGTGCGATAAAGTGAATTAGGCAAGACCAAAATCCACAGCAGACTAGTCCAGCCTGGTTACAGGGGTCAGCAGTGGTAGTCTTGGCCAAAGAGGCTTTATTGGACTATATTAAACTCCAGGGGGTGCGGGATCTCCAACCCATCTACAAAGGATTCTACTTAAAAAGGGCAGTTCGTGGAGTTGACCCGTGTATCAGTATGTGGTAAAAGGACAGGCCCTGTTAGATGGTAGCGGGCTAGAGAGTTGGGAAGGAAGAATTACCTTGTAAGCTCCAGAGTAAGCACCATCCAAGATACAGGGGATTGCCTGTCAGAACTGTTATAAGGATTTTAAGGATCCTATAGTCTATGGAGACCAACACTAAGGTTTAGAAGCCTAGAGAAAGAAGTCACCCAAAAGAAAAGAGGGCGCCTCCCTAGAAAACAGACTCTTTGTTTTTTTTTTCTCCCCCTGTTATCCTTTTTTCCTTGTTCTCTGGTGCGCCTTATTGAAAGAGACATTCTGCTATATTACCGTGATGTATATTGAAGTATTGCAATTTATATATACTGATATTATATGGTATCTTTAGCAAGTATACGAAGAGGTTATATATATATAAGATGAATACAATGTTTATTTGCATCTAAAATATAATTCTTAACCCCAAGGCAGAACATAGAGATGTCATCTCAGAAAATGCAGCATGTCTGCAGAAAGATAAGGAACTGTTAGCACTTTAACTTTTCAGTGCTGCTCTACATTAGACTGTTCTTTTTAAACAGAGCTGTTCTCTGGCTGCATTGTATAAGTTTTCCTTAACAGTGCATCCAGAGCAAAGTGCTGCTTGAAGACAACAATCAAATATGCAGTAGTGCTGCAAAGCAGCAGTGCATTGATTGTAGTCTGGCTCTGAGATTTTTGCAAGCTCGTTCCCTAGCTTTTTACAGTCTGCAAAGCTGTTTTTCGTATGAGCAATTTTTATTACTACCTGTCTATGTTCGACTAAGAGAAAAGGAAACAAATTAATTCAAGAGACATTTTACAATTACTTTTGTCTGCAGCTAATTTGCAATGCAATTTTCAACTACTACACTAGATTATACAACTTTAAATATTGCTTTATTCTCCAGTTAACCAACACATTGCAATTGATCTGGTGCTTTAGTGTAACTGACAAATTTATTTTATTTAAAAAGGACCTGCAGAAAAATATTCACTAAAAAAATATCATTGCAGAAAGTGAAAAAAAGTTCTGTCTCTGGGATTCTTAAAATATTCCCACTGTTCTTGTGCTCCTGTAATCTGTGCCATCCCTTTTATAGAATTATTTAGGTATTTGCCCAAGTTCATCATATTGATCTAATATTTCATCCTGTAATGGAGGCCTATACACTACCCCTATGCTAAAACATAGAAATGTATTGCAAAATTGTTTTATTATGCATAACTACCTAAACATACAGTATATCTCTTTCTTTTATATATATATAATAAAAACACTCCTATATATTCTCTGCAAGCCAATGTGTTAAAGTACTACGTGTACTCCAGTTTTTGGACACTGGCATTAGACAGGCAACATTTCTCATATTAAATTCCTGGAAGAACTTAGAAGTTAATGATTAATAATTCTATTTGGAAGTTGAGGTTAATCTCTAACATGAGTTAAGAACACCTTCAGATTATGTAAACATTTCAATTTTTAACCCTATCAAAGCTGCCACGTGGACCAGTCCTACCAACACAGAAGGGATTGCCTCACTACTGGTATTTAAAAAAAAACAACAACACAGCTGAGGGATTGTGCTGAATGTTTGAAAACTGCTCACAAAGCTGTCCGTAGCACAAAGGTTACACAGCATGGATGAAATAGCAATATGCTGAAGTCACTCAGATTTACACATGTGACTTTTACACAAAGAGACTGTCATATGACTGCAGTGAGCTTTAATATTTAATGAAGCAATGATCTGATGCAAATAGATCAATTTTGGCAGCAACACACAAACTTCACATAAACACAAACATTGTACCAATCTACAGTAATGGGACTTGAGGCAGCTCCAATAGGCAGAGCAAAGGAACTGCACAGAAGTTGCTTTCATCTCTTCTCTGCATACAGACCTCAGTCCAAGATATGGTCAACCTAGCACAAGAGAGGAATAGTCACTTTGATCACCAATATAGATAACTGCATATTTATGTTAAGCTAGCAAGGTAGAATACAGAGGAGTCACCAGGACATTTTTAGGAGCAAGGCAAGGGCATCTCTGTATCACCATCAGGAAAACATCAGTGGCTCCCTGGATTCTGGGATTTCTCAAGAAATCTGCTAGGTGTTTTCTACAACCACCAATTAGCAACAGATTTGTGTTAGGAAAGAATCGGCATATTCTCTCTAATCCAAGATATCTGCTGTTTCACCTCAGCACCAACAATTTAGCCCTGGGCATCTGTTATTTCACCTAAGTTTTCAAGTTTTCACCTTTTAGACTTCGGTATCTGCTGTTTCACCTGACCATACTCTCTTAAGATCTATATATATTGCCTATTTCCCCTCAGCATATTCTCTATAGACTGAGATATCACCTGTTTCACCTCAGCATACTCTTTTGACCTAGATATTGCCTGTTTCACCTGAGCATACTCTTTATATCTATTTATATCTCCTGTTTTACCTGAGCATACTCTTCTTAGACCTACAGTTGTGCTCTTAAGTTTACATACCATGGCAGAATTTATGATTTCTTGGCCATTTTTCAGAGAATATGAATGATAACACAAAAACTTTTCTTTCACTCATGGTTAGTGTTTGGCTGCAGCCATTTATTATCAATCAACTGTGTTTACTCTTTTTAAATCATAATGACAACAGAAACTACCCAAATGACCCTGATCAAATGTTTACATATCCCAGTTCTTAATACCGTGTATTGTCCCCTTCAACATCAATGACAGCTTGAAGTCTTTTGTGGTATTTGTTGATGAGGCTCTTTATCTTCTCAGATGGTAAAGCTGCCCATTCTTCCTGGCAAAAAGACGCCAGTTCCTGAAAATTCTTGGACTGTCTTGCATCATGAACTGCACGTTTGAGATCTCCCCAGAGTGGCTCAATGATATTGAGGTCAGGAGACTGATATGGCCACTCCAGAACCTTCACTTTATTCTGCTGTAGCCAATGACAGGTAGAATTTGCCTTGTGTTTAGGATTATTGTCATGTTGGAATGTCTAAGTATGTCCCATACGCAGCTTTCGGGGTGATGAGTGCAAATTTTCTTCCAGTATTTTTTTTTTATAACATACTGCATTCATCTTGCCATCAATTCTGACCAAATTTCCTGTGCCTTTGTAGCTCACACATCCCCAAAACATCAGCGATCCACCTCTGTGTTTCACAGTAGGAATGGTGTACATTTCATCATAGGCCTTGTTGACTCCTCTCCAAATGTAGCGTTTATGGTTGTGGCCAAAAAGCTCAATTTTGGTCTCATCACTCCAAATGACTTTGTGCTAGAAGGTTTGAGGCTTGCCTCTGTGCTGATTGGCGTATTGTAAGCGGCATACTTTGTGACATTTGCGTAGTAATGGCTTTCTGCAGCCATGCAGCCCATCTTTCTTCAAGTGCCTCTTTATTGTGCATCTTGAAACAGCCACACCACATGTTTTCACCACATGTTTTCAGAGTCCTGTATTTCACCTGAAGTTATTTCTGGGTGTTTCTTTGCATCCCGAACAATTTTCCTGGCAGTTGTGGCTGAAATTTTAGTTGGTCTATCTGACTGTGGTTTGGTTTCAACAGAACCCCTCATTTTCCACTTCTTGATTAGAGTTTGAACACTGCTGATTGGCATTCTCAATTCCTTGGATATCTTTTTATATCCCTTTCCTGTTTTATACAGTTCAACTACCTTTTCCCGCTGATCCTCTGACAATTCTTTTGCTTTCCCCATGACTCAGAATCCAGAAACGTCAGTGCAGCACTGGATGAAAGATGCAAGGGTCTGTCAGGAGTCCAGAAACTCATTGACCTTTTATACACACACACTAATTACAAGTAAACAGATAACAGGTGAGGATGGTTACCTTTAATAGCCATTCAAACCCCTTTGTGTCAACTTGTGTGCATGGTGACAAAATCACCAGGGTATGTAAACTTTTGATCAGGGTCATTTGGGTAGTTTCTGTTGTCATTAATGATTTAAAAAGAGTAAACACAGTTGATTGATAATAAATAGCTGCAGCCAAACACTAACCATGAGTGAAAGTAAAGTTTTTGTGTTATTCATATTCTCTGAAAAATGGCCAAGAAATCATAAATTCTGCCAGGGTATGTAAACTTATGAGCACAACTGTATATGTTTCCCCTCAGCATACTCTTTAAACCTAGATATCTCCTGTTTTACCTCAGCATATTTTCTTTAGACCTAAATATTGCCATTAAACCTTTATATTGCTAATTTCCCTTCAGCATAATATCTTTAGACCTAGATATTGCATATTTCACTTTAGAATACTCTCTTCAGACTTAGATATTAGCTGTTTCACCTCAGCATACTCTCTTTAAACCTAGATATTGGCTGTTTCACCCTAGCCACAACCCTTTAGCCCTAGGTTTCTGTTGTTTTAACTTGGCATTCATCCTTTAGGCCTATGTATTTGATGTTTCACCTCAGCACCTGTCCTTTAGACCTAGGTGCCTGCAGTTACACATCAGCATGATCAGCACCTGTCCTTTAGCCCTAGGAATCAGCAGTTACACATCAGCATGATCAGCATATGTTTTTTAGCCCTAGGAATCTGCAGTTACACATCAGCATGATCAGCATATGTAATTTAGCCCTAGGAATCTGCAGTTACACATCAGCATGATCAGCACCTGTCCTTTAGCCCTAGGAATCTGCAGTTACACATCAGCATGATCAGCATGTGTTTTTTAGCCCTAGTTATCTTCAGTTACTCATCAGCATGATCAGCATATGTCATTTAGCCCTAGGAATCTGCAGATACACATCAGCATGATCAGCATATGTAATTTAGCCCTAGGAATCTGCAGTTACACATCAGCATGATCAGCATGTGTTTTTTAGCCCTAGTTATCTGCAGTTACACATCAGCATGATCAGCACCTGTCCTTTATCCCTAGGAATCCATAGTTACACATCAGCATTATCAGCACCTGTCCTTTAGCCCTAGGAATCTGCAGTTACACATCAGCATGATCACCATTTGTTTTCTAGCCTAAGTTATCTGCAGTTACACATCAGCATGATCAGCATATGTCATTTAGACCTAGGAATCTGCAGTATCACCACAGCATGATCACCACATGTTTTTTAGCCCTAGTTATCAAAGGCTGAGGTGAAATAACAGTCTTTAAGGCTTGGGCATCTGCTGTTTCACCTCAGCCACCATCTTTTAGCCCTCTGTATCTGTGGTTTCAGTTTAGCTTTGGCCCTTTAGACCCAGGTACCTGCTGTTTTACTACAGCACCCATGCTTTAGACCCAGGTATCTTATGTGGATGAATGAGGAGGTTAAACAGCAGATACCTAGGGGTAAAGGATGGGTGCTGAGGTGAAACATTCAATACCTAGGGGTAAAGGATGGGTGCTGAGGTGAAACATTCAATACCTAGGGGTAAAGGATGGATGTTGATGTGAAACTACAGATACCTTGGGGTACAGGGTGTGAATTGAGGTGAAACTACAAATTCCCATGGGGTAAAGGGTGGGTGCTGAGGTGAATCAGGCAATATTTAGGCGTAAAGGACAGGTACTGACACAAACATTAGATATCCAGTGGTAAAGTATGGGTGCGGAGGTGAAACAGCCAATACCTAAGACTACCATGCACACCAGAATGCACAGACAATACTTGATAATGCTAGATGAACAGTAGCTATGAACAAAAGTTATCCAGAAAAGAACTGGAAGAAAAAGAATACACAAATTGCACTCACAGACGTAACACATGTGAAGTATGTTGTGGCTCAGTTTAAAACATAATTTTTATTTGAAAACCGAGAAAACTAAAAACATGAAGAGTCTACAATCAACATTAAAAACACATAAATGAGAAAATATTGGAGTGGTCAAAAGGTTACAAGGGGAAAATTCATGCGACCAATAAATGTGGTAGCTTAGTGTTATTAGGGTACTGTAATAGTAAGCATGAGATTTGTTAATCTCAGATATTGCCAACCCCAATTGAGAAACACATGCTAATCTTGAGTACCGAGATAGATATAGGCGTATGAAATAATAGGTAACAAATGAAAGAAAGCCAATGAGTCAGTTTCCAGGCATTAAAATGAAACTGATAATGGGTATGGGTTTCAGGACCCAAATTACACCAAAATAGGTGGCCATAGACTAGACAATAGATAAGGCTTTAAATATAAGTTAGTAAGTTTTGGCCTAATCGCCTATAACATTTGGAGAATCATGTGGGTGAGTATCGATAGCTGTATAGTGACAACTTGCAGTCTATTATTGTTAAAAAGAGATACACTAGTTAACGGCTTTGGTGGGTTAGAGTACCCAGATAGCACTAAGTTGAGTATCTACAAATTAAGTTAGATAAGTTGCTGTGATCACTTTGAGAAGCATTATCACCAACAGACCCTCTTTCCCTCTAAACGAAAGGGCACTTGAGCATAGGTTCTCGCGTTTTTTTAATACGTTCTCACTTGCTTGGATTGGTTAGTTCCGTTGTCAATCAACGGTCTGATTGGTGGAATCTCAATAGTGCTATTAAATTGATCGTAACGGATCTTAAACCCATATATAAAGTTATATTGTATATGTAACAAGTACATAGGCATGGAATTGGTAATAATACAATTAGAAGTTATCTTTTAAAATTATAGTTTAGAGTTTCGGGAGATTCGTTCAGTGATTGGTAGTCATTGTTGTCAATCATTGTTTAGGCATAAGCTATTGACTGTGCTAAACATCAATCATTATTTTTAGACCAATCAGAGTGTGCAATCTTTGTCATACGGTTTTCATATTATGGGGATTTTACCTGATAAAGTGTCAGTGAGGGTTATAAATAATTCTCAAATAATATTAGTGATAAAATACTTGATAAAGTGAAATAAATAATAAAAACTAAAAAAAATTGGGAATTAGGTTAATAAACAAGGAATGGTTATCCGAATTGGCTAATTGAGCTGTCAATCAAGTAAGTCAACTGCTACAATAATCGATGAGTGGCTAAGTAAAGTTACTATGTAACTGGTGCTTAATTCATAGTATGAAGTTGAGACACATTGGCTAATAGTTAACCTTATTGTGACAAATAGTAAAAACAGATAAAGTAAATCTAAAATAAATTTCTTTTATGGGCGAGTGTAGATTGCATTAGTGTGTTGTGTTGAATTAAATATTGATAGATAGGTTAGTTGCAGGTTATATCAGAAAATCAGTAGGCAGCACAATTCAAGGATATAGCACGGTTCAGTTTATCCCTTAGCATGCTCCCTTGTATGTTCTTCAAAAGGGGGTCAATAGAGAGAAAGCAGAAAAGGTGGGGATTCATAGGACCTCTACCAAAGACCATAATCCCTTGAGGGATTACCCAAAGCAATGCTCTCAATACAACCATGAAACTGCTTAACAAGACCACCAAGGGCACAGAGTGAACTGAAGCAGACAGAACAGGGGCATAAGGAGCTGCCCTGAACACATCTAGATTTCTACCCACTTCAAAAGGCACAACACAGTACCAGTATCTGAATAAATATCATTATAAATGTGCGAGAAAACGAAGTTTACAAACAGAAGAGGAAAGAATAAAAT